>NW_025062313.1:0-42745 GCF_000002995.4 Brugia malayi
ATTTCCGGTGTTCAATTAAGATAAGTTTTTGTATTATGGATTATTAAATTTTATTTGATACTTTTTGTAAATTATTTGAAGGTTCGCGAGATTATTTCGAATTAGATTTTAATTTGTAAAAATTTTTTTGTGCATTCTTTGATACATAGATTTATTTATTGGGATTTTATATTTGCTTCTTTGTAAATAAATGTAATTTTCTTGCTTAATTCAGCTTTCAAACAATAAAAATCATAAAACTTGACGCATTTTCATTGTTATTATTCTGTGGTAGCAAAAGCTTAATGTTTGGCAACGAAGCGTCTAATATAAAAAAAAAAAAAAAAAACGTACTGTTTTTTGCTGTTCAAATCAATAAAATTAGAACTAAAAATCGGTAAAATGTATTAATATTAGTTGCAAATCGAAAAAATCAAATTAAGTGAAATAAAAAATGAAATTAGAATAAGAAAAAAAGTGGTAATTATTAGAATAAGAGAAGTTATAATAAGGAGACTGTATAGAAAAATTTTTAATTCATTAGTTACAATTATAAAACATATATGTAAGCAGCAATTCAAGTAACAAAGCCGCAAAAATTTTTCCTTATTTATTAGATTATATTTTGCGTCACTTTACGTGTCGTTTTATCACTTCATTTAAATGCATGAAGCAGTTTCTCTGTTATTTATTCAAAGTGATATGTTTGCGTTATTCACTTTGCATAATATTTCGATTCAACAATTCCATGTTTTATTCTTAGCTATCTTTATTGCACTTTCATTTTTTTTTTTTTTTTTTTTTTTTTTTTTCCTCTGCTTCATAGTTTGTTTCATTTTCATGTCGAATCTGTTTAATATTATATAATTTTTGTAATAAGAAAAAATTGTGTTTTTACTGCTACATCGTTATAATACATCCAAATGAAATTGAATGCAAAAAAGATTTCCTCAAATAGTCACTATTTTTTGATTTCATGGTGATACACAAATGGTCACATTTTCGAATTGTAACCTAAATTGTAACCTTTTCAAAATGTAACCTTAACAGTAAATATTTCTTGCAGCCGCACTTGCACTTGCAGTTGCAGTTGCATTGCAAGTACAATTGCATACCTGCTTGCACATACAAATATTTTAATTTAATTGATCCAATGATTGCTAATATCACTTGTCATATTATCATTTGATCAGCATTTCAAAATGATAATTGCATAAGATTTATTGTTAACAGTAAATTAGTAAAACTATGTTACCAGCATGGTGAAAGATCACGTTTGATGATGAGAAAAAGATCAGATATGTCCAAGAAAAATTTTGTTAATGAATTTTTTGAGTTTATCACCAGTCCAAAATTTTATGAGTTTATTACCACGTCACTCTTTAATTAATTCCATTGCTTTAATAAGAAAAAAGTGATCAACTGGGAAATTTGAACAATTTGCAGCACATAAATGATAAGTAGAATTAGTTTTTATGTTAAAATGAAATTGCAAATAATGAAGTTTTTTTTTTTTTTTTTTTTGTATATTTTTATGCAAAAATAAATTAATAAAATTGTTGCATGGAAAAGATTGTGGCCAAGCAGAAGGTGAAAGTAATCTGACATCTGTTCTATTTTAATTTTGTGACTTTATTGATATATTAAAACGTTTTCAAAAAATTCTTGTCTTATTAATAAAAATTGATATTAATTCAAAGATTTGGGAAACTTTTATTTTATGAATTAATTTCTTATAAAAAAGAAAAAAAACAAACAACAACAATAACTTCAGATGGGTCAAAAACAAACTATTGGGAAAGGAAGAGGAAAAGAAGAAAGTTAACCATTGAAGATTATTCTCCAACCTTCCTATTACGGAGAACTTTACAAGAGATCAATTTTTTCTATTGTTTTTTCAAAAAAAAAATTAAATCGGCCAACAAAACTCATTTTTCCAAAATGAAGTTATTTTTTTTACCTAAATTTTACACCATTTTATTTTGTTACTAAAGCCGATTTTGAAGTAATACACTATTCAAAATGTTGTAGGTGCATACCTCAACAATCTGAAAAAATTTCGTAGGTGAAATTTCACATTCTGCTCGGTCAGTCAGCTCTATGAGTAATTGATACATTTTTTTAAACTTTTTCTAATTGATACATCTAGAAAATTGATCATAGTTGTTATCCATGCAAAATTTCAGGATATGAAAATTTAATAAGTGAAAAAGTAAAGCAAATATTTCATAAATAAATTAGAACGTTCCACGGGTAACAATTCGAAAATGTGATCATTTGTGCATCACCATAAAATTAAATTTCTATAAAAATAATGACTATTTGAGGAAATTTTTTTTACATTCAATTTCATTTGAATGTATTATAACGATGTAGCAGTAAAATCACAACTTTTTCTGACAAAAAATTATATAATATTAAACAGATTCGATATGAAAATGGAAGAAAGTATGTAGCAAAGGAAAAATAAAAAGAAAATGAAACGAAGATTGCTAAGAATAAAACATGGAATTGTTGAATCGAAATTATGCTAAAGTGAATAATGCAAATATATCATTTTGAATAAATAACAGAGAAACTGCTTCATGCACTTTTAAATGAAGCGATGTGCGACACGTAAAGTGACGTAAAATATAATCTAATTCAAAACATCCATGTGAATCAATCAATCAACATATGTCAAATAAATTTGTGTTTATGGTAATATAAACTCTGGCCAAAATTATTAAACAATTCCTGAAACTTGTTCCTGAAATTTCCTAAAAAGACAAAGGAAGATCTGATCAAAAGGAAGACAAAACGATAAATCAAGTACCAAAGTAATATTCTCATTAATATTCTCAATATGAAACTATCTAGCCATTAGATATATCGCACCTTCAGCATAAGAAAGCTATGTCAGCGAAAATTATTAGAAAATAAATTTAGAATAATTCCGACCATTTTTAATATTCGGAAATCTTCAATTAGTATCTATGTGCGCACTTTCTGGAAATCCTATACTACAAACAAAATGACACTGCCAGAATATGGAAAAAAGGAAGAGATATGACCAATGAGCACTATATTCGGAATAAATTCATATAAACATGAAAGCAAAGTAGCTAACAGAAAAAAAAAAAAAAAACAATTATAAATGAACACTAACATAAAAAAAAAAATCGAAATCAAAATGCATAAATTAGCATTTACAATATTTTCTGTATAAAAAAAAGAAAAAATTTCCACCAATAAGAGCAATGATTGTATCATTTTGTTTTTTATAATATTAAAGCAGCAAACAGCAAATTTTATCCTAAAAAAATCCCCGAAAAAAAAAAAAAAAAAAAAACAATTATAAGTCATCGTCTGTAATCTCAAATCTTGCTCATTCTTGAACAGCAATGCTTTCTGAAACAAATTCATAGACTTAATGATATATGAATACTAATCTTAATTCTTCCTCCCCTCAAATTCACTTTAGCCTTTTACAAAAGCCCATATTATTTTCAAACCTAATTGACTATGTTACGTGCATTGTACCAGTGCTGGTCCTATATTGTGTTGTCATTTTATAGTTTAAATATTAAAATACGCTTTTGTAATTAAGTTTTGCGCAAAAAATCATCGGCAAAATAAATAAAACTTTCAACTAATCATGATTTTAATTCAATTTAAGAATTTAAATTAAATTTAAATTCAAATTTAAATTTTGAATTTTTAAAAATTTAAAATTTGTTATAGTTTTCTTACATTAGACAAGGAAATTGGTTCCAATTTATCAATTTTAATTCTAGTTAAGTGCCAAAACTACTAAAAAAAGCTTATTTTGAAATTAATTGACTATGTTACGTGCATTGTACCAGTGCTGGTCGTATATTGCGTTGTCATTTTATAGTTTAAATATTAAAATACGCTTTTGTAATTAAGTTTTGCGCATAAATTTATCAGCAAAATTAATAAAACTTTCAATTAATCATGATTTTAATTCAATTTAAGAATTTAAATTAATTTAAATTCTAATTTAAATTTCGAATTTTTTAAAATTTTAAAATTTGTTATAGTTTTCTTGCATTAAACAAGGAAATTGGTTCTAATTTACCAATTTTAATTTTAATTAAGTGCCAAAACTACTAAAAAAAAGCTTATTTTGAACTTAATTGACTATGTTACGTGCGTTGTACCAGAGCTGGTTATATATTGTATTGTCATTTTATAGTTTAAATATTAAAATACGCTTTTGTAATTAAGTTTTACGCAAAAAATCATCGGCTAAATCATGCGGATCATCAGGTTTTTGAATTGCTGTAGCGTACTGATATAGCATTCTTGCTCATTTTTTTGCTCTAGTGAAATTAGTAAAATAATGTAATTGTCCTATTATTTAATCAGTTCATTGGTATCTTAAATTAGTGTTTCTCATCTAAAATCTAGAAAAATCTTTTATAAATGAAGCAGTGTATAAGAAAAAATGAATTTCAAATATTAATGAAACTGTTCAAAAAAAAAAAAGAAACGAGAACAATCAATATTACTATGAAATGCCGAGCCAGAAGTTATCGTTTTGCGATCTATGACCATGTCATTACTTCAACTACTTGATCCGCGCTATAAATCTGCACAATTCTTAGTCTTCAATAATTAAAAGCAATAAATAGCGAAGAAATGACAAAATATGTTCCATATAAATATCCAACTATGTGTTCTCTTCGCTTGCCTTTAATTGCAATTTAAAACAATCTGTTGTGAATATCGTTTATTTAACCCATCAATTTAGCAAACTTTATGTATTATTTAACTTTGTTCTAATCAACTTTTTTCTGCTGCAAACATAATATAGTTAATGATCTATCCATCAATCTGATTGCAGTGAATTTATCATAATAGAGAAAGCGAAAGCATTATTCACTGAGCCATTCTCAGTGCAATGCAAATATTTTCCAGAAATTTCTAGCCAAAACTTTATCCAAATAACGAAAAATGTTTTGGATTGCAGTTTTTTTCTAATTTTTCAACTTTCCTTTTAACGCATTTGTCCATCTTGTCTAGTTTGAATGATTTGCTAATATCCTGAAATGCAATTAGCACAGAAAGCTCGTTTTTTTTTTTTTTTTATCGGTACAGAAAACTTTTGTTTTTATTTTTAATTACATGAAATAAGGCAGGTTTGTAAGTGGTTTGTAATTGGTTTGTAGGTGGTTTGTAATTGTTTGTAAGTGGTTTGTAATTGGTTGTGAAGTGGTTTGTAATTGGTTTGTAAGTGGTTTGTAATTGGTTTGTGAGTGGTTTGTAGGTGGTTTGTAATTGGTTTGTAGGTGGTTTGTAATTGGTTTGTAATTGGTTTGTAGGTGTTTGTAATTGGTTTGTAAGTGGTTTGTAATTGGTTTGTAAGTGGTTTGTAATTGGTTTGTAATTGGTTTGTAAGTGGTTTGTAATTGGTTTGTGAGTGGTTTGTAATTGGTTTGTAAGTGGTTTGTAATTGGTTTGTGAGTGGTTTGTAATTGGTTAAGTGGTTTGTAATTGGTTTGTAGGTGGTTTGTAATTGGTTTGTGAGTGGTTTGTAATTGGTTTGTAAGTGGTTTGTAATTGGTTTGTAAGTGGTTTGTAATTGGTTTGCGGTTGGTTTGTAATTGTTTGTAAGTGGTTGTAATTGGTTTGTAGTGGTTTGTAATTGGTTTGTAGGTGGTTTGTAATTGGTTTGTAGGTGGTTTGTAATTGGTTTGTAAGTGGTTTGTAATTGGTTTGTAATTGGTTTGCGGTTGGTTTGTAAATGGTTTGTAGCTAGTAACTAAAGCAAGAAGATGTTTATTGTTGCTTTGTTATAATGGTTTGTCATCAAGCACCTCGGTCTCGGTCTTTACCTCTTTTCTAAGATTTAAATTAATATACTAAAAGGATATGCTTTAATTGATTTCGGTTTTTCCATTTACGATCAAAAATTATATGTTATGTTCATTGATTTTGATTTTGTAGCTTTATCTAGCAAGTTAAGCGAGATTATTTTTGAAATTATTCACTTTATAATTCGATAATTGTTTAATTCAGTCGATTAAACTTTGTTGAACAAATACGAGTTACTGCTGTGCTAAAGAGTTTCTTCTCATTTTATGCTGCGGATTTATTAATTTTAAATTAAAAAAAAAAAAAAGAAAAAACTTGTAATATGATTCAAGGCAGAAAGATTCAGTGTTAAAGAGAAAGTATTTTTAAAATGAAAATAGCTAGGTAGGGCAAAAAAGTAATTTTATTATTTACTATTTTTTTTCTTTGTTTTTTCAAGCATAAACAATTTCAATTCAAAACATTAGTAGATGATTCCAGCTAGTATTAAACTTGAGTTTGGCATTTGTGGTTGGATGCTTATAATTGTGGCATATGTTGCCGTCTTATTAGCGCTACCATTTTCAGCTTGTGTTTGTTTCAAATTTTAATTGGTTTTAAGGTTTCAAATTTAATTGGTTACTGATTTCTTACAATTAAAAAATTTTTTTGATGATTTTTAAAGAAGATTTTAAAATAGATGAGAATAAGATTAAAAGTAGAAGGTAAAAAGAGAGATAGCGAAAAAGAAAAGTAACGAGAGATAAAAAATAATTTTTGAAAAACTTAAAATTTTGATCGAATTTTTCTCTACTTTATCATTTATGAATTTTTTTTGTACATATGATTAACATAATAAGTAGTATTTCAGTGAAATTATTTCAGGTTGTACAAGAATATGAGTGAGCAGTGATATTTCGTTTGGGAAAATTAATGACTGGTAAAGCTCGAGGACCTGGATTATTATTTTTTTTTTCTAGAAAAATTTTTATTTTTTTAAATTTATATTTGCACTCGGAAATATTTTATAAAATTTTTGTATGCTTTTTATAGGCTTATTTTTTATTTTGCCATGCATTGATTGCTACAGGAAAGTGGATTTACGTTTCGTATCATTTGATGTACCACCACACGAGGTATTTTTTTTACTTATTTATTTTAATTTTATTATAATAATTTACTTCCTTTTTTCTTTCATTTAATTCATAACTCAAAAAGATTTGTATGTGTTTAATTATGTTTAATTGAGTCACTTGCATAACAATGTAATAATTTATTGATAGCATTAATGTTAGATTAAATTTTTCATCAAACAAAGCATATCTTTTCTTAATAGCATTACCTATCTTTTAATTGAATTCCTTTTTATAATCATTTATCAAAAATGTTGAAATTTCAACAATTTTTTCATTTTTTTCAAATTAAAAAAATTTTTTTTTTTTCATCTTATAAAATAACAATAAAATGTAGATTTTTTCATGCGATTCGGTGACAGTAGCTGTAAATGCAGTCATATATTTCCGTATTTCGAATGTCACTGTATCCGTGACAAATGTTGAGGATGCTGGTCGTTCCACTAAATTATTGGTACAAACAACATTTAGAAATATACTTGGTACAAAAAATTTTAGCTGAAATGGTCAGCGATCGAGAAGCTATTTTTATGCAAATGCAAGTAAGTTATTTATTCATTTAAATATGAAAATAAAAGAAAATCATTTTTACTAGTAAAATCTATTAATCGAATGCTAAAAGTTGAAAATTTGAAATAAAATATGATTTTTTTGCACTAAAACAAAAACATGATAACAGTTGAATTTTAAGAATAAAATAGTGATTTGTTTAATTTAATCGATAAGTTTGATTGTTAATAATTGAGTGGTTTTAATTTTTGTTGGTTTGTAATTGGTTTGTAGATGGTTTGTGAGTCGTTTATAAGTAGCTTGCAATTGGTTTATAAGTGGTAACTAAAACAAGAATATGTTTATTGTTGCCTTGTAAATGGTTTGTTATCATTCAAGTATTGTTGCAAGGACATATTAAAGCTTCTGGAATATTGCCCACTAATATCTTCAAAAAAAAACATCCTTCATTCACTAAAAATTAATTATACAAAAGCTACAAAAGAAAATTAAGAAAGAATAAGATGTACCCATATTTATAAATAAAACTAACCCGACATCCACCCCTAATACACCTAAACGAAATATAATAGGCTAGATATATATAATAGCCACAAATAAGCATTAACAAAAAAGATAGTCAAGAAGAAAAATAAAAAAAAAAACCTTCTTTACCTTCCTTCTTCAATAATTTAAGACCATCAAATAACGCTTGAAAAACTCCAGAGTAACCAACTTTATTAGGTCCAATACGATACTGTATTCCACCCAACAAATGACGTCCTATTAAAGTTAAAAAAGCAACAGTCTGTAAAATAGAAATAATTATAAAAAAAATACCAATATAATAAAAAACAAACAAAGTGAAGTCCAAAGAATTTACAATTCTCTAATCTAATATAAACTAATACTTTTAAACATAGAGACAAGTTTCCTTACCTCTACCATACTACAACTTACGCCCCTGTAGACCATTGACGGATGGTTTGTACCACTTTGTTTATTAAATTCATTAATATCTAAAAATAAATAAATAATTCAGAAAAAATTTAACAATAGTAACACACGATTATAAATCTATAAGCCAAATATATATCTGTTTAAAATGACAAAACATAAAGCATTACAAATAAAATAAAAGCTAATGTGCCAAAAAGATTTACTAAAAAAAAGGGTTCTTCATAAGTTCCAAAGAAAATCCAAAGTCAGTCAATATTTTTTCGGTTTAAATAAAACTTTACTCCCGAATTAATTAATTTTGATTACCTGGGTACTAATCCAGTTCAAAAACCAAATTTTAATTGTCTCTTCAAATAATAAAAAAAAAAAAAAAAAAAAAAAAAAAAACTAAAACCCTTTACAAAAATAACATAAAAATAAAAAGATTAAGAGTCAAAAATTCTAAATTTAAAATAATCTTTCAAATATGGTAAAACCTCGAAAATATGAGTCTCACAGACTTAAAAATTATCATACCACATTAAAAGAATCTTTAACCTACTAATCAACAATTAGTTATACAAAAATAATACTTAAAATTCCTACTAGCTTAAAACCAGCCGCGCTTAAAACGAATACACACTAAAAAGCCCTAGTGCATAAAAATCTTAGCATTGCAAATCAACACTAATAATTTTATAATATATACACATATAGGATAATTTATTTATTAAGAATGAAGTAGTTGGTTTATTAAATAAATACAATTCTATAACATTAAAGTTATAATACTCTAAGAATTGTATTTAATTTAGTAATTGTTAATAGAATAATTACTAATATTTGGTAATAATTATATTGAAAAAGAAAAATATAAATAAAGTAAAAAAAAAAATATAAAAATAACAAAAAATTATCATTGAAAATAAGCCCTAAAAAATAACAAAATAAAATAGATATCTTACAAATAAAAATTAAGAGCCTCAAACATATAATAAACAAAACATAATACCTCACATTCATTCTGAAAAACGCCAATAATCAATGGATATATCGTATGCTTGAGTATGATATCAATTAAAATTATGCAATTTAACAGGAAAAAAAATTAATAACAAGAAAAAAAAAAAACACCAATTAATACATGACTCCCATGCAATCCAGTGCCAATATAAAAAATTCTACCATAAATTCTATCATTCATAACAAAGCAATTATGAGTGCATTTAAAAAATTGGAAACATTAAAAAAAATGCATCAATAAAAATACACAACAATAAAAAATTCTCACATTTATCCATATTTAAACACAAATATCGTCGAGAAAATTTTAAAATGGACTATGCATTGACTATGCATTATCAAAAATAAACTAGTTATACCATTAATACCAAGATAATCTGGAGATAAAATACCCACAGGAGATCAAATTCCCCCTAACCAAGCTAAAAGATATAAAGAAGAATCTAAAGAAGTCCGAAAAATAGAAAAAAATAAAGTCAATTCAATAAATAAAAATTACCGAAATCTTTGATCAAATATTCGATAATCATAAAAAGAATATTGTCCATAAAAAGAAAAAAGAATATTAATATCTTCTAAAAAAACATCCTTTATCCATACACATAAAAGATACAAAAAACAAATAAAAAAGAATAGAAACTACTAAAAAAAGCTTATTTTGAACTTAATTGACTATGTTACGTGCATTGTACCAGTGCTGGTCGTATATTGCGTTTTCATTTTATAGTTTAAATATTAAAATACGCTTTGTAATTAAGTTTTGCGCATAAATTTATCAGCAAAATTAATAAAACTTTCAATTAATCATGATTTTAAATCAATTTAAGAATTTAAATTAAATTTAAATTCAAATCTAAATTTTGAATTTTTTAAAAATTTTAAAATTTGTTATAGTTTTCTTACATTAGACAAGGAAATTGGTTCCAATTTATCAATTTTAATTTTAATTAAGTGCCAAAACTGCTAAAAAAAAGCTTGTTTTGAACCTAATTGACTATGTTACGTGCATTGTACCAGTGCTGGTCCTATATTGTGTTATCATTTTATAGTTTAAATATTAAAATACGCTTTGTAATTAAGTTTTGCCCATAAATTCATCAGCAAAATTAATAAAACTTTCAATTAATCATGATTTTAATTCAATTTAAGAATTTAAATTAAATTTAAATTCAAATTTAAATTTTGAATTTTTTAAAAATTTTAAAATTTGTTATAGTTTTCTTACACTAGACAAGGAAATTGGTTCTAATTTATCAATTCTAATTTTAATTAAGTGCCAAAACTGATAAAAAAAGCTTATTTTGAAATTAATTGACTATGTTACGTGCATTGTACCAGTGCTGGTCGTATATTGCGTTGTCATTTTATAGTTTAAATATTAAAATACGCTTTGTAATTAAGTTTTGCGCATAAACTTATCAGCAAAACTAATAAAACTTTCAATTAATCATGATTTTAATTCAATTTAAGAATTTAAATTAAATTTAAATTCAAATTTAAATTTTGAATTTTTTAAAAATTTTAAAATTTGTTATAGTTTTCTTACATTAGACAAGGAAATTGGTTCCAATTTATCAATTTCAATTTTTATTAAGTGCCAAAACTGCTAAAAAAAGCTTATTTTGAAACTAATTCACCATGTTATGTGCATTGTACCAGTGCTGGTCGTATATTGCGTTGTTATTTTATAGTTTAAATATTAAAATACGCCTTGTAATTAAGTTTTGCGCATAAATTCATCAGCAAAATTAATAAAACTTTCAATTAATCATGATTTTAATTCAATTTAAGAATTTAAATTAAATTTAAATTCAAATTTAAATTTTGAATTTTTTAAAAATTTTAAAATTTGTTATAGTTTTCTTACATTAGACAAGGAAATTGGTTCCAATTTATCAATTTTAATTTTAATTAAGTGCCAAAACTGCTAAAAAAAGCTTATTTTGAACCTAATTGACTATGTTATGTGCATTGTACCAGTGCTGGTCGTATATTGCGTTATCATTTTATAGTTTAAATATTAAAATACGCTTTTGTAATTAAGTTTTGCGCATAAATTCATCAGCAAAATTAATAAAACTTTCAATTAATCATGATTTTAATTCAATTTAAGAATTTAAATTAAATTTAAATTCAAATTTAAATTTTGAATTTTTTAAAAATTTTAAAATTTGTTATAGTTTTCTTACATTAGACAAGGAAATTGGTTCCAATTTATCAATTTCAATTTTAATTAAGTGCCAAAACTGCTAAAAAAAGCTTATTTTGAACTAATTGACTATGTTACGTGCATTGTACCAGTGCTGGTCGTATATTGCGTTGTCATTTTATAGTTTAAATATTAAAATACGCTTTTGTAATTAAGTTTTGCGCATAAATTCATCAGCAAAATTAATAAAACTTTCAATTAATCATGATTTTAATTCAATTTAAGAATTTAAATTAAATTTAAATTCAAATTTAAATTTGAATTTTTTAAAAATTTTAAAATTTGTTATAGTTTTCTTACATTAGACAAGGAAATTGGTTCCAATTTATCAATTTCAATTTTAATTAAGTGCCAAAACTGCTAAAAAAAGCTTATTTTGAATTAATTGACTATGTTACGTGCATTGTACCAGTGCTGGTCGTATATTGCGTTGTCATTTTATAGTTTAAATATTAAAATACGCTTTGTAATTAAGTTTTGCGCATAAATTCATCAGCAAAATTAATAAAACTTTCAGTTAATCATGATTTTAATTCAATTTAAGAATTTAAATTAAATTTAAGTTCAAATTTAAATTTTGAATTTTTTAAAAATTTTAAAATTTGTTATAGTTTTCTTACATTAGACAAGGAAATTGGTTCTAATTTATCAATTTTAATTTTAATTAAGTGCCAAAACTGCCAAAAAAAGCTTATTTTGAACCTAATTGACTATGTTTAAATATTAAAGTACGCTTTGTAATTAAGTTTTGTGCATAAATTCATCAGCAAAATTAATAAAACTTTCAATTAATCATGATTTTAATTCAATTTATGAATTTAAATTAAATTTAAACTCAAATTTAAATTTTGAAATTTTTGAAAATTTTAAAATTTGTTAATGTTTTCTTACATTAAACAGTGAAAATGGTTTTAAATTATCAATTTGAATTTTAATTAAGTTCCAAAACAGCTACAAATAGCAATATTTTGAACTTAATTGGTTATGTTATATGCATTGCACCAGTGCTGGTCCTATATTGTGTTGTCATTTTATAGTTTAAATATTAAAACACGCTTTTGTAATTAAGTTTTGCGCATAATTTTATCAGCAAAATT
Organism: Brugia malayi; assembly: GCF_000002995.4. NCBI lineage: Eukaryota > Metazoa > Nematoda > Chromadorea > Rhabditida > Onchocercidae > Brugia > Brugia malayi. The sequence goes on from NW_025062313.1 coordinate 12,669, forward strand.
AATAAAACTTTCAATAAATCATGGTTTTAAATCAATTTAAGAATTAAAATAAAATTTTATTTCAATTTTAAATTTTGATTTTTTTAAAAATTTTAAAATTTGTAATAGTTTTGTTACATTAAACAAGGAAATTGGTTCTAAATTATCAATTTTAGCTTTAATTAAGTGCCAAAAATAGCAATATTTTGAACTTAATTGAATATTTTATATGCATTGTTTAAACATTGGAAAAGCTAATCAGTAAACCTTTCCACTTGCTATGCTTTTCATATTGCTTAACCCGTACAAAAGGGGTTAGTCGATAGATAAGATATTAGCTCTATCTATACTGAGACAGTTGAGTGTTGGTCAGAGAGAAGAGAAGAAACAGTAAGGATTTAAAAAAAATAAGATTTAGCAAGAGAAGTTAATAGAACTAGGAAAGACAAAAATATCTACATTATGGTGGATAACCTTGATATTCTATCATAATTGTATTGTTAATTATAAAGCATACAGAGATGGGCGTGTTCTCATTGATTTCTGTCAGTAGGGATAAGAGTAATGTTAACATAATACTTGGGTAAAATTTTGATCTGAGATGAGATCTCTTTTTTGTACTTATCAATACAACGATAAAAATTTTTTTTCCTGTATATATATATATGTATACATATAACTTTTACATTCTACAAGAATAAAGTTGGGCAGTAGCAATCCCATGATCATGCCCTTCTCTTTTGTGATTTTATTTGCGCATATTCTTCTTTTCATTCTTATTATTTTTCTTGTACAATTTGGCTTGATTCAAAGGATCTCCCATTTTTTTTTTTTTTTTTTTTAATGTCTTTATTGCGAACTAATAAGTATTTTTTTTCAATATCTTTATTGCGAACTAATAAGTATTTTTTTTAATATCTTTATTGCAAACTAATAAGTACTTTTTTTTTAATGACTTTATATTTTCCAGTTGAACAAAGGAATCAAAAATCTTTAGTTAGAAGCGATAATGGAAAAAATGGTGGAGGAAAAAAACAGATTTGAGATGTTGTTTACGAGTACAAAATCAAAGCTTAATGGTTTGCGAGAAGTGATAACAACTCAGTTTTCTGAAAACAACAATTGTTTCTCAAGTTTAATGCAGGTAAATCTTATCTAAAGTCTTGTATAAGTTTTGTTAATCTAGAATTTCTAAAACAAATGGACAGATAAGCCTATATTTTGTGACAGAGTTTATCAAAACAAAGTCTGAAGAAAATCAGAACTGTGCCTTCCTGTTAAAAATGCTACGTTATGTAAAAAATCTTCAGGAAGTAAATTTGAATGTTGAATATCGTTTTATTTACAATAGTACATTCATCATCATATTGTCTATAGATCGGATTTCAGAAATTGAATGAGAAATGGTCAAAGGGTTTGGATGAAATGCAAAAAATGGCGAGTAAAATGAAAATAATGCATGAGTATACAGAGAAAAACTTTAAAAGCTTGAGCGTATTATTGGATTGCTTGCATGACCGAGAAATTAAACAGTTGGAAAATAATGAAAGAGAAGGAGATACTTTCAAGAAAATATGTGAACATTGTGAAGAAGTAATGCAGGTTTGCTTCTTCTTTCGAGAAATTTTCATTGTTTTATGGAGTTTCAAAACTGTTAAATAATGTTAAGATTGTTTTTTAAGACTAATTTTTGTCAATTTTAGGAGCTAAAAAGGACGGCTCAGCATTTTCGAATCAATGAGGAAGATATAAGATATCAAAGCTCAACTTTGTTTGAGAATTTGGATTTTGGAAGTGAAATTACTGCTGCAATAATTCGTGCTGCTGAAAATTTAACAAAGGAAAACGATGAACTGAAAAATGAAAATGCAGAACTCAGGAATACGATTTTTATATTGGAAAAAGAAAACATAGATTTAAAAGAGGTAATACTTTGGATTGTAAATCCGTACATATTACAATGATAATTTCAAGCAATTCCTCTGGTGACATTATCAGATAACACTATAGAAATACTGGGTACATTGTTAGTTTTAATTTCTTTGAAAATTTTTTATAGATGAGAAAAATGTCAATTGTACAAGAGAAAAAATTTGAAGAGGTAGAACACAGATTAGACCGTTTGCGAGAAGAAAGTGAACGATTAATAAAAGCATGCTATGATGAGGATGAGGAAGTTGATGATCTTAAAAATCAGATATCAGAATGGTTGAATACAAATCACTAACTTTAAGCTGATATGATTTGCTTTAGCAATAAGAAAGTGGAAATTTTTCGCTTTTAGCTTTTGCTTTGCCCATTTTTTTTTTATTTGCTTTTCTACACCAGAAATATCATGTAGGAATGAACTGCATTGAACCCCAGCAATTGGAATCACGTAAAAAAAAAATAGTTTTACGTTACTTTTATGTCAGATAAGGGTTGGAGTAATGTTTGCTTACATGATATATAATTTGAAATAGTTTTACATTTCCGGTGTTCAATTAAGATAAGTTTTTGTATTATGGATTATTAAATTTTATTTGATACTTTTTGTAAATTATTTGAAGGTTCGCGAGATTATTTCGAATTAGATTTTAATTTGTAAAAATTTTTTTGTGCATTCTTTGATACATAGATTTATTTATTGGGATTTTATATTTGCTTCTTTGTAAATAAATGTAATTTTTCTTGCTTAATTCAGCTTTCAAACAATAAAAATCATAAAACTTGACGCATTTTCATTGTTATTATTCTGTGGTAGCAAAAGCTTAATGTTTGGCAACGAAGCGTCTAATATAAAAAAAAAAAAAAAAAAACGTACTGTTTTTTGCTGTTCAAATCAATAAAATTAGAACTAAAAATCGGTAAAATGTATTAATATTAGTTGCAAATCGAAAAAATCAAATTAAGTGAAATAAAAAATGAAATTAGAATAAGAAAAAAAGTGGTAATTATTAGAATAAGAGAAGTTATAATAAGGAGACTGTATAGAAAAATTTTTAATTCATTAGTTACAATTATAAAACATATATGTAAGCAGCAATTCAAGTAACAAAGCCGCAAAAATTTTTCCTTATTTATTAGATTATATTTTGCGTCACTTTACGTGTCGTTTTATCACTTCATTTAAATGCATGAAGCAGTTTCTCTGTTATTTATTCAAAGTGATATGTTTGCGTTATTCACTTTGCATAATATTTCGATTCAACAATTCCATGTTTTATTCTTAGCTATCTTTATTGCACTTTCATTTTCTTTTTGTTTTTTTTTTTTTTTTTTTTCCTCTGCTTCATAGTTTGTTTCATTTTCATGTCGAATCTGTTTAATATTATATAATTTTTTGTAATAAGAAAAAATTGTGTTTTTACTGCTACATCGTTATAATACATCCAAATGAAATTGAATGCAAAAAAGATTTCCTCAAATAGTCACTATTTTTTGATTTCATGGTGATACACAAATGGTCACATTTTCGAATTGTAACCTAAATTGTAACCTTTTCAAAATGTAACCTTAACAGTAAATATTTCTTGCAGCCGCACTTGCACTTGCAGTTGCAGTTGCATTGCAAGTACAATTGCATACCTGCTTGCACATACAAATATTTTAATTTAATTGATCCAATGATTGCTAATATCACTTGTCATATTATCATTTGATCAGCATTTCAAAATGATAATTGCATAAGATTTATTGTTAACAGTAAATTAGTAAAACTATGTTACCAGCATGGTGAAAGATCACGTTTGATGATGAGAAAAAGATCAGATATGTCCAAGAAAAAATTTTGTTAATGAATTTTTTGAGTTTATCACCAGTCCAAAAATTTTATGAGTTTATTACCACGTCACTCTTTAATTAATTCCATTGCTTTAATAAGAAAAAAGTGATCAACTGGGAAATTTGAACAATTTGCAGCACATAAATGATAAGTAGAATTAGTTTTTATGTTAAAATGAAATTGCAAATAATGAAGTTTTTTTTTTTTTTTTTTTTTGTATATTTTTATGCAAAAAATAAATTAATAAAAATTGTTGCATGGAAAAAGATTGTGGCCAAGCAGAAGGTGAAAGTAATCTGACATCTGTTCTATTTTAATTTTGTGACTTTATTGATATATTAAAACGTTTTCAAAAAAATTCTTGTCTTATTAATAAAAATTGATATTAATTCAAAGATTTGGGAAACTTTTATTTTATGAATTAATTTCTTATAAAAAAGAAAAAAAACAAACAACAACAATAACTTCAGATGGGTCAAAAACAAACTATTGGGAAAGGAAGAGGAAAAGAAGAAAGTTAACCATTGAAGATTATTCTCCAACCTTCCTATTACGGAGAACTTTACAAGAGATCAATTTTTTCTATTGTTTTTTCAAAAAAAAAATTAAATCGGCCAACAAAACTCATTTTTCCAAAATGAAGTTATTTTTTTTACCTAAATTTTACACCATTTTATTTTGTTACTAAAGCCGATTTTGAAGTAATACACTATTCAAAATGTTGTAGGTGCATACCTCAACAATCTGAAAAAATTTCGTAGGTGAAATTTCACATTCTGCTCGGTCAGTCAGCTCTATGAGTAATTGATACATTTTTTTAAACTTTTTCTAATTGATACATCTAGAAAATTTGATCATAGTTGTTATCCATGCAAAATTTCAGGATATGAAAATTTAATAAGTGAAAAAGTAAAGCAAATATTTCATAAATAAATTAGAACGTTCCCGCGGGTAACAATTCGAAAATGTGATCATTTGTGCATCACCATAAAATTAAATTTCTATAAAAATAATGACTATTTGAGGAAATTTTTTTTACATTCAATTTCATTTGAATGTATTATAACGATGTAGCAGTAAAATCACAACTTTTTCTGACAAAAAATTATATAATATTAAACAGATTCGATATGAAAATGGAAGAAAGTATGTAGCAAAGGAAAAAATAAAAAGAAAATGAAACGAAGATTGCTAAGAATAAAACATGGAATTGTTGAATCGAAATTATGCTAAAGTGAATAATGCAAATATATCATTTTGAATAAATAACAGAGAAACTGCTTCATGCACTTTTAAATGAAGCGATGTGCGACACGTAAAGTGACGTAAAATATAATCTAATTCAAAACATCCATGTGAATCAATCAATCAACATATGTCAAATAAATTTGTGTTTATGGTAATATAAACTCTGGCCAAAATTATTAAACAATTCCTGAAACTTGTTCCTGAAATTTCCTAAAAAGACAAAGGAAGATCTGATCAAAAGGAAGACAAAACGATAAATCAAGTACCAAAGTAATATTCTCATTAATATTCTCAATATGAAACTATCTAGCCATTAGATATATCGCACCTTCAGCATAAGAAAGCTATGTCAGCGAAAATTATTAGAAAATAAATTTAGAATAATTCCGACCATTTTTAATATTCGGAAATCTTCAATTAGTATCTATGTGCGCACTTTCTGGAAATCCTATACTACAAACAAAATGACACTGCCAGAATATGGAAAAAAAGGAAGAGATATGACCAATGAGCACTATATTCGGAATAAATTCATATAAACATGAAAGCAAAGTAGCTAACAGAAAAAAAAAAAAAAAAAAAAACAATTATAAATGAACACTAACATAAAAAAAAAAAATCGAAATCAAAATGCATAAATTAGCATTTACAATATTTTCTGTATAAAAAAAAGAAAAAATTTCCACCAATAAGAGCAATGATTGTATCATTTTGTTTTTTATAATATAAAGCAGCAAACAGCAAATTTTATCCTAAAAAAATCCCCGAAAAAAAAAAAAAAAAAAACAATTATAAGTCATCGTCTGTAATCTCAAATCTTGCTCATTCTTGAACAGCAATGCTTTCTGAAACAAATTCATAGACTTAATGATATATGAATACTAATCTTAATTCTTCCTCCCCCTCAAATTCACTTTAGCCTTTTACAAAAGCCCATATTATTTTCAAACCTAATTGACTATGTTACGTGCATTGTACCAGTGCTGGTCCTATATTGTGTTGTCATTTTATAGTTTAAATATTAAAATACGCTTTTGTAATTAAGTTTTGCGCATAAATTCATCAGCAAAATTAATAAAACTTTCAATTAATCATGATTTTAATTCAATTTAAGAATTTAAATTAAATTTAAATTCAAATTTAAATTTTGAATTTTTTAAAAATTTTAAAATTTGTTATAGTTTTCTTACATTAGACAAGGAAATTGGTTCCAATTTATCAATTTAATTTTAATTAAGTGCCAAAACTGCTAAAAAAAGCTTATTTTGAACCTTAATTTACTATGTTATGTGCATTGTACCAGTGCTGGTCGTATATTGCGTTGTCATTTTATAGTTTAAATATTAAAATACGCTTTTGTAATTAAGTTTTGCGCATAAATTCATCAGCAAAATTAATAAAACTTTCAATTAATCATGATTTTAATTCAATTTAAGAATTTAAATTAAATTTAAATTCAAATTTAAATTTTGAATTTTTTAAAAATTTTAAAATTTGTTATAGTTTTCTTACATTAGACAAGGAAATTGGTTCCAATTTATCAATTTCAATTTTAATTAAGTGCCAAAACTGCTAAAAAAGCTTATTTTGAACCTAATTTACTATGTTATGTGCATTGTACCAGTGCTGGTCGTATATTGCGTTGTTATTTTATAGTTTAAATATTAAAATACGCTTTTGTAATTAAGTTTTGCGCATAAATTCATCAGCAAAATTAATAAAACTTTCAATTAATCATGATTTTAATTCAATTTAAGAATTTAAATTAAATTTAAATTCAAATTTAAATTTTGAATTTTTTAAAAATTTTAAAATTTGTTATAGTTTTCTTACATTAGACAAGGAAATTGGTTCCAATTTATCAATTTAATTTTAATTAAGTGCCAAAACTGCTAAAAAAAGCTTATTTTGAACCTAATTTACTATGTTATGTGCATTGTACCAGTGCTGGTCGTATATTGCGTTGTCATTTTATAGTTTAAATATTAAAATACGCTTTTGTAATTAAGTTTTGCGCATAAATTCATCAGCAAAATTAATAAAACTTTCAATTAATCATGATTTTAATTCAATTTAAGAATTTAAATTAAATTTAAATTCAAATTTAAATTTTGAATTTTTTAAAAATTTTAAAATTTGTTATAGTTTTCTTACATTAGACAAGGAAATTGGTTCTAATTTATCAATTTCAATTTTAATTAAGTGCCAAAACTGACTAAAAAAAGCTTATTTTGAACCTAATTGACTATGTTATGTGCATTGTACCAGTGCTGGTCGTATATTGCGTTGTCATTTTATAGTTTAAATATTAAAATACGCTTTTGTAATTAAGTTTTGCGCATAAATTCATCAGCAAAATTAATAAAACTTTCAATTAATCATGATTTTAATTCAATTTAAGAATTTAAATTAAATTTAAATTCAAATTTAAATTTTGAATTTTTTAAAAATTTTAAAATTTGTTATAGTTTTCTTACATTAGACAAGGAAATTGGTTCTAATTTATCAATTTTAATTCTAGTTAAGTGCCAAAACTACTAAAAAAAGCTTATTTTGAAATTAATTGACTATGTTACGTGCATTGTACCAGTGCTGGTCGTATATTGCGTTGTCATTTTATAGTTTAAATATTAAAATACGCTTTTGTAATTAAGTTTTGCGCATAAATTCATCAGCAAAATTAATAAAACTTTCAATTAATCATGATTTTAATTCAATTTAAGAATTTAAATTAAATTTAAATTCAAATTTAAATTTTGAATTTTTTAAAAATTTTAAAATTTGTTATAGTTTTCTTACATTAGACAAGGAAATTGGTTCCAATTTATCAATTTCAATTTTAATTAAGTGCCAAAACTGCTAAAAAAGCTTATTTTGAACCTAATTTACTATGTTATGTGCATTGTACCAGTGCTGGTCGTATATTGCGTTGTTATTTTATAGTTTAAATATTAAAATACGCTTTTGTAATTAAGTTTTGCGCATAAATTCATCAGCAAAATTAATAAAACTTTCAATTAATCATGATTTTAATTCAATTTAAGAATTTAAATTAAATTTAAATTCAAATTTAAATTTTGAATTTTTTAAAAATTTTAAAATTTGTTATAGTTTTCTTACATTAGACAAGGAAATTGGTTCCAATTTATCAATTTCAATTTTAATTAAGTGCCAAAACTGCTAAAAGCTTATTTTGAACCTAATTTACTATGTTATGTGCATTGTACCAGTGCTGGTCGTATATTGCGTTGTTATTTTATAGTTTAAATATTAAAATACGCTTTTGTAATTAAGTTTTGCGCATAAATTCATCAGCAAAATTAATAAAACTTTCAATTAATCATGATTTTAATTCAATTTAAGAATTTAAATTAAATTTAAATTCAAATTTAAATTTTGAATTTTTTAAAAATTTTAAAATTTGTTATAGTTTTCTTACATTAGACAAGGAAATTGGTTCTAATTTATCAATTTTAATTCTAGTTAAGTGCCAAAACTACTAAAAAAAGCTTATTTTGAAATTAATTGACTATGTTACGTGCATTGTACCAGTGCTGGTCGTATATTGCGTTGTTATTTTATAGTTTAAATATTAAAATACGCTTTTGTAATTAAGTTTTGCGCATAAATTCATCAGCAAAATTAATAAAACTTTCAATTAATCATGATTTTAATTCAATTTAAGAATTTAAATTAAATTTAAATTCAAATTTAAATTTTGAATTTTTTAAAAATTTTAAAATTTGTTATAGTTTTCTTACATTAGACAAGGAAATTGGTTCCAATTTATCAATTTCAATTTTAATTAAGTGCCAAAACTGCTAAAAAAAGCTTATTTTGAACCTTAATTTACTATGTTATGTGCATTGTACCAGTGCTGGTCGTATATTGCGTTGTCATTTTATAGTTTAAATATTAAAATACGCTTTTGTAATTAAGTTTTGCGCATAAATTCATCAGCAAAATTAATAAAACTTTCAATTAATCATGATTTTAATTCAATTTAAGAATTTAAATTAAATTTAAATTCAAATTTAAATTTTGAATTTTTTAAAAATTTTAAAATTTGTTATAGTTTTCTTACATTAGACAAGGAAATTGGTTCCAATTTATCAATTTCAATTTTAATTAAGTGCCAAAACTGCTAAAAAAAGCTTATTTTGAACCTAATTTACTATGTTATGTGCATTGTACCAGTGCTGGTCGTATATTGCGTTGTCATTTTATAGTTTAAATATTAAAATACGCTTTTGTAATTAAGTTTTGCGCATAAATTCATCAGCAAAATTAATAAAACTTTCAATTAATCATGATTTTAATTCAATTTAAGAATTTAAATTAAATTTAAATTCAAATTTAAATTTTGAATTTTTTAAAAATTTTAAAATTTGTTATAGTTTTCTTACATTAGACAAGGAAATTGGTTCCAATTTATCAATTTCAATTTTAATTAAGTGCCAAAACTGCTAAAAAAGCTTATTTTGAACCTAATTTACTATGTTATGTGCATTGTACCAGTGCTGGTCGTATATTGCGTTGTTATTTTATAGTTTAAATATTAAAATACGCTTTTGTAATTAAGTTTTGCGCATAAATTCATCAGCAAAATTAATAAAACTTTCAATTAATCATGATTTTAATTCAATTTAAGAATTTAAATTAAATTTAAATTCAAATTTAAATTTTGAATTTTTTAAAAATTTTAAAATTTGTTATAGTTTTCTTACATTAGACAAGGAAATTGGTTCCAATTTATCAATTTCAATTTTAATTAAGTGCCAAAACTGCTAAAAAAGCTTATTTTGAACCTAATTTACTATGTTATGTGCATTGTACCAGTGCTGGTCGTATATTGCGTTGTTATTTTATAGTTTAAATATTAAAATACGCTTTTGTAATTAAGTTTTGCGCATAAATTCATCAGCAAAATTAATAAAACTTTCAATTAATCATGATTTTAATTCAATTTAAGAATTTAAATTAAATTTAAATTCAAATTTAAATTTTGAATTTTTTAAAAATTTTAAAATTTGTTATAGTTTTCTTACATTAGACAAGGAAATTGGTTCTAATTTATCAATTTTAATTCTAATTAAGTGCCAAAACTACTAAAAAAAGCTTATTTTGAAATTAATTGACTATGTTACGTGCATTGTACCAGTGCTGGTCGTATATTGCGTTGTTATTTTATAGTTTAAATATTAAAATACGCTTTGTAATTAAGTTTTGCGCATAAATTCATCAGCAAAATTAATAAAACTTTCAATTAATCATGATTTTAATTCAATTTAAGAATTTAAATTAAATTTAAATTCAAATTTAAATTTTGAATTTTTTAAAAATTTTAAAATTTGTTATAGTTTTCTTACATTAGACAAGGAAATTGGTTCTAATTTATCAATTTTAATTCTAGTTAAGTGCCAAAACTACTAAAAAAAGCTTATTTTGAAATTAATTGACTATGTTACGTGCATTGTACCAGTGCTGGTCGTATATTGCGTTGTTATTTTATAGTTTAAATATTAAAATACGCTTTTGTAATTAAGTTTTGCGCATAAATTCATCAGCAAAATTAATAAAACTTTCAATTAATCATGATTTTAATTCAATTTAAGAATTTAAATTAAATTTAAATTCAAATTTAAATTTTGAATTTTTTAAAAATTTTAAAATTTGTTATAGTTTTCTTACATTAGACAAGGAAATTGGTTCCAATTTATCAATTTCAATTTTAATTAAGTGCCAAAACTGCTAAAAAAAGCTTATTTTGAACCTTATTTACTATGTTATGTGCATTGTACCAGTGCTGGTCGTATATTGCGTTGTCATTTTATAGTTTAAATATTAAAATACGCTTTTGTAATTAAGTATTGCGCATAAATTCATCAGCAAAAATAATAAAACTTTCAATTAATCATGATTTTAATTCAATTTAAGAATTTAAATTAAATTTAAATTCAAATTTAAATTTTGAATTTTTTAAAAATTTTAAAATTTGTTATAGTTTTCTTACATTAGACAAGGAAATTGGTTCTAATTTATCATTTAATTTTTATTAAGCGCCAAAACTGCTAAAAAAAAGCTTATTTTGAACCTAATTGATTATGTTACGTGCATTGTACCAGTGCTGGTCGTATATTGCGTTGTCATTTTATGGTTTAAATATTAAAATACGCTTTTGTAATTAAGTTTTGCGCATAAATTCATCAGCAAAATTAATAAAACTTTCGAATAATTATGGTTTTAATTCAATTTATGAATTAAATTTTAATTTAAACTCAAATTTAAATTTTGAAATTTTTGAAAATTTTAAAATTTGTTAATGTTTTCTTACATTAAACAGTGAAAATGGTTTTAAATTATCAATTTTAATTTTAATTAAGTTCCAAAACAGCTACAAATAGCAATATTTTGAACTTAATTGGTTATGTTATATGCATTGCACCAGTGCTGGTCCTATATTGTGTTGTCATTTTATAGTTTAAATATTAAAACACGCTTTTGTAATTAAGTTTTGCGCATAATTTTATCAGCAAAATTAATAAAACTTTCAATAAATCATGGTTTTAAATCAATTTAAGAATTAAAATAAAATTTTATTTCAATTTTAAATTTTGATTTTTTTAAAAATTTTAAAATTTGTAATAGTTTTGTTACATTAAACAAGGAAATTGGTTCTAAATTATCAATTTTAGCTTTAATTAAGTGCCAAAAATAGCAATATTTTGAACTTAATTGAATATTTTATATGCATTGTTTAAACATTGGAAAACTTTTGAAAACCACTTGCTATGCTTTTCATATTGCTTAACCCGTACAAAAGGGGTTAGTCGATAGATAAGATATTAGCTCTATCTATACTGAGACAGTTGAGTGTTGGTCAGAGAGAAGAGAAGAAACAGTAAGGATTTAAAAAAAATAAGATTTAGCAAGAGAAGTTAATAGAACTAGGAAAGACAAAAATATCTACATTATGGTGGATAACCTTGATATTCTATCATAATTGTATTGTTAATTATAAAGCATACAGAGATGGGCGTGTTCTCATTGATTTCTGTCAGTAGGGATAAGAGTAATGTTAACATAATACTTGGGTAAAATTTTGATCTGAGATGAGATCTCTTTTTTGTACTTATCAATACAACGATAAAAATTTTTTTTCCTGTATATATATATATGTATACATATAACTTTTACATTCTACAAGAATAAAGTTGGGCAGTAGCAATCCCATGATCATGCCCTTCTCTTTTGTGATTTTATTTGCGCATATTCTTCTTTTCATTCTTATTATTTTTCTTGTACAATTTGGCTTGATTCAAAGGATCTCCCATTTTTTTTTTTTTTTTTTTTTTTTTTTTTAATGTCTTTATTGCGAACTAATAAGTATTTTTTTTCAATATCTTTATTGCGAACTAATAAGTATTTTTTTTAATATCTTTATTGCAAACTAATAAGTACTTTTTTTTTTAATGACTTTATATTTTCCAGTTGAACAAAGGAATCAAAAATCTTTAGTTAGAAGCGATAATGGAAAAAATGGTGGAGGAAAAAAACAGATTTGAGATGTTGTTTACGAGTACAAAATCAAAGCTTAATGGTTTGCGAGAAGTGATAACAACTCAGTTTTCTGAAAACAACAATTGTTTCTCAAGTTTAATGCAGGTAAATCTTATCTAAAGTCTTGTATAAGTTTTGTTAATCTAGAATTTCTAAAACAAATGGACAGATAAGCCTATATTTTGTGACAGAGTTTATCAAAACAAAGTCTGAAGAAAATCAGAACTGTGCCTTCCTGTTAAAAATGCTACGTTATGTAAAAAATCTTCAGGAAGTAAATTTGAATGTTGAATATCGTTTTATTTACAATAGTACATTCATCATCATATTGTCTATAGATCGGATTTCAGAAATTGAATGAGAAATGGTCAAAGGGTTTGGATGAAATGCAAAAAATGGCGAGTAAAATGAAAATAATGCATGAGTATACAGAGAAAAACTTTAAAAGCTTGAGCGTATTATTGGATTGCTTGCATGACCGAGAAATTAAACAGTTGGAAAATAATGAAAGAGAAGGAGATACTTTCAAGAAAATATGTGAACATTGTGAAGAAGTAATGCAGGTTTGCTTCTTCTTTCGAGAAATTTTCATTGTTTTATGGAGTTTCAAAACTGTTAAATAATGTTAAGATTGTTTTTTAAGACTAATTTTTGTCAATTTTAGGAGCTAAAAAGGACGGCTCAGCATTTTCGAATCAATGAGGAAGATATAAGATATCAAAGCTCAACTTTGTTTGAGAATTTGGATTTTGGAAGTGAAATTACTGCTGCAATAATTCGTGCTGCTGAAAATTTAACAAAGGAAAACGATGAACTGAAAAATGAAAATGCAGAACTCAGGAATACGATTTTTATATTGGAAAAAGAAAACATAGATTTAAAAGAGGTAATACTTTGGATTGTAAATCCGTACATATTACAATGATAATTTCAAGCAATTCCTCTGGTGACATTATCAGATAACACTATAGAAATACTGGGTACATTGTTAGTTTTAATTTCTTTGAAAATTTTTTATAGATGAGAAAAATGTCAATTGTACAAGAGAAAAAATTTGAAGAGGTAGAACACAGATTAGACCGTTTGCGAGAAGAAAGTGAACGATTAATAAAAGCATGCTATGATGAGGATGAGGAAGTTGATGATCTTAAAAATCAGATATCAGAATGGTTGAATACAAATCACTAACTTTAAGCTGATATGATTTGCTTTAGCAATAAGAAAGTGGAAATTTTTCGCTTTTAGCTTTTGCTTTGCCCATTTTTTTTTTATTTGCTTTTCTACACCAGAAATATCATGTAGGAATGAACTGCATTGAACCCCAGCAATTGGAATCACGTAAAAAAAAAATAGTTTTACGTTACTTTTATGTCAGATAAGGGTTGGAGTAATGTTTGCTTACATGATATATAATTTGAAATAGTTTTACATTTCCGGTGTTCAATTAAGATAAGTTTTTGTATTATGGATTATTAAATTTTATTTGATACTTTTTGTAAATTATTTGAAGGTTCGCGAGATTATTTCGAATTAGATTTTAATTTGTAAAAATTTTTTTGTGCATTCTTTGATACATAGATTTATTTATTGGGATTTTATATTTGCTTCTTTGTAAATAAATGTAATTTTTCTTGCTTAATTCAGCTTTCAAACAATAAAAATCATAAAACTTGACGCATTTTCATTGTTATTATTCTGTGGTAGCAAAAGCTTAATGTTTGGCAACGAAGCGTCTAATATAAAAAAAAAAAAAAAAAACGTACTGTTTTTTGCTGTTCAAATCAATAAAATTAGAACTAAAAATCGGTAAAATGTATTAATATTAGTTGCAAATCGAAAAAATCAAATTAAGTGAAATAAAAAATGAAATTAGAATAAGAAAAAAAGTGGTAATTATTAGAATAAGAGAAGTTATAATAAGGAGACTGTATAGAAAAATTTTTAATTCATTAGTTACAATTATAAAACATATATGTAAGCAGCAATTCAAGTAACAAAGCCGCAAAAATTTTTCCTTATTTATTAGATTATATTTTGCGTCACTTTACGTGTCGTTTTATCACTTCATTTAAATGCATGAAGCAGTTTCTCTGTTATTTATTCAAAGTGATATGTTTGCGTTATTCACTTTGCATAATATTTCGATTCAACAATTCCATGTTTTATTCTTAGCTATCTTTATTGCACTTTCATTTTCTTTTTGTTTTTTTTTTTTTTTTTTTTTTCCTCTGCTTCATAGTTTGTTTCATTTTCATGTCGAATCTGTTTAATGTTATATAATTTTTTGTAATAAGAAAAAATTGTGTTTTTACTGCTACATCGTTATAATACATCCAAATGAAATTGAATGCAAAAAAGATTTCCTCAAATAGTCACTATTTTTTGATTTCATGGTGATACACAAATGGTCACATTTTCGAATTGTAACCTAAATTGTAACCTTTTCAAAATGTAACCTTAACAGTAAATATTTCTTGCAGCCGCACTTGCACTTGCAGTTGCAGTTGCATTGCAAGTACAATTGCATACCTGCTTGCACATACAAATATTTTAATTTAATTGATCCAATGATTGCTAATATCACTTGTCATATTATCATTTGATCAGCATTTCAAAATGATAATTGCATAAGATTTATTGTTAACAGTAAATTAGTAAAACTATGTTACCAGCATGGTGAAAGATCACGTTTGATGATGAGAAAAAGATCAGATATGTCCAAGAAAAAATTTTGTTAATGAATTTTTTGAGTTTATCACCAGTCCAAAAATTTTATGAGTTTATTACCACGTCACTCTTTAATTAATTCCATTGCTTTAATAAGAAAAAAGTGATCAACTGGGAAATTTAAACAATTTGCAGCACATAAATGATAAGTAGAATTAGTTTTTATGTTAAAATGAAATTGCAAATAATGAAGTTTTTTTTTTTTTTTTTTTTGTATATTTTTATGCAAAAAATAAATTAATAAAAATTGTTGCATGGAAAAAGATTGTGGCCAAGCAGAAGGTGAAAGTAATCTGACATCTGTTCTATTTTAATTTTGTGACTTTATTGATATATTAAAACGTTTTCAAAAAAATTCTTGTCTTATTAATAAAAATTGATATTAATTCAAAGATTTGGGAAACTTTTATTTTATGAATTAATTTCTTATAAAAAAGAAAAAAAACAAACAACAACAATAACTTCAGATGGGTCAAAAACAAACTATTGGGAAAGGAAGAGGAAAAGAAGAAAGTTAACCATTGAAGATTATTCTCCAACCTTCCTATTACGGAGAACTTTACAAGAGATCAATTTTTTCTATTGTTTTTTCAAAAAAAAAAATTAAATCGGCCAACAAAACTCATTTTTCCAAAATGAAGTTATTTTTTTTACCTAAATTTTACACCATTTTATTTTGTTACTAAAGCCGATTTTGAAGTAATACACTATTCAAAATGTTGTAGGTGCATACCTCAACAATCTGAAAAAATTTCGTAGGTGAAATTTCACATTCTGCTCGGTCAGTCAGCTCTATGAGTAATTGATACATTTTTTTAAACTTTTTCTAATTGATACATCTAGAAAATTTGATCATAGTTGTTATCCATGCAAAATTTCAGGATATGAAAATTTAATAAGTGAAAAAGTAAAGCAAATATTTCATAAATAAATTAGAACGTTCCCGCGGGTAACAATTCGAAAATGTGATCATTTGTGCATCACCATAAAATTAAATTTCTATAAAAATAATGACTATTTGAGGAAATTTTTTTTACATTCAATTTCATTTGAATGTATTATAACGATGTAGCAGTAAAATCACAACTTTTTCTGACAAAAAATTATATAATATTAAACAGATTCGATATGAAAATGGAAGAAAGTATGTAGCAAAGGAAAAAATAAAAAGAAAATGAAACGAAGATTGCTAAGAATAAAACATGGAATTGTTGAATCGAAATTATGCTAAAGTGAATAATGCAAATATATCATTTTGAATAAATAACAGAGAAACTGCTTCATGCACTTTTAAATGAAGCGATGTGCGACACGTAAAGTGACGTAAAATATAATCTAATTCAAAACATCCATGTGAATCAATCAATCAACATATGTCAAATAAATTTGTGTTTATGGTAATATAAACTCTGGCCAAAATTATTAAACAATTCCTGAAACTTGTTCCTGAAATTTCCTAAAAAGACAAAGGAAGATCTGATCAAAAGGAAGACAAAACGATAAATCAAGTACCAAAGTAATATTCTCATTAATATTCTCAATATGAAACTATCTAGCCATTAGATATATCGCACCTTCAGCATAAGAAAGCTATGTCAGCGAAAATTATTAGAAAATAAATTTAGAATAATTCCGACCATTTTTAATATTCGGAAATCTTCAATTAGTATCTATGTGCGCACTTTCTGGAAATCCTATACTACAAACAAAATGACACTGCCAGAATATGGAAAAAAAGGAAGAGATATGACCAATGAGCACTATATTCGGAATAAATTCATATAAACATGAAAGCAAAGTAGCTAACAGAAAAAAAAAAAAACAATTATAAATGAACACTAACATAAAAAAAAAAAAATCGAAATCAAAATGCATAAATTAGCATTTACAATATTTTCTGTATAAAAAAAAGAAAAAATTTCCACCAATAAGAGCAATGATTGTATCATTTTGTTTTTTATAATATAAAGCAGCAAACAGCAAATTTTATCCTAAAAAAATCCCCGAAAAAAAAAAAAAAAAAACAATTATAAGTCATCGTCTGTAATCTCAAATCTTGCTCATTCTTGAACAGCAATGCTTTCTGAAACAAATTCATAGACTTAATGATATATGAATACTAATCTTAATTCTTCCTCCCCCTCAAATTCACTTTAGCCTTTTACAAAAGCCCATATTATTTTCAAACCTAATTGACTATGTTACGTGCATTGTACCAGTGCTGGTCCTATATTGTGTTGTCATTTTATAGTTTAAATATTAAAATACGCTTTTGTAATTAAGTTTTGCGCATAAATTCATCAGCAAAATTAATAAAACTTTCAATTAATCATGATTATAATTCAATTTAAGAATTTAAATTAAATTTAAATTCAAATTTAAATTTTGAATTTTTTAAAAATTTTAAAATTTGTTATAGTTTTCTTACATTAGACAAGGAAATTTGTTCCAATTTATCAATTTAAATTTTAATTAAGTGCCAAAACTGCTAAAAAAAGCTTATTTTGAACCTTATTTACTATGTTATGTGCATTGTACCAGTGCTGGTCGTATATTGCGTTGTCATTTTATAGTTTAAATATTAAAATACGCTTTTGTAATTAAGTTTTGCGCATAAATTCATCAGCAAAATTAATAAAACTTTCAATTAATCATGATTTTAATTCAATTTAAGAATTTAAATTAAATTTAAATTCAACTTTAAATTTTGAATTTTTTAAAAATTTTAAAATTTGTTATAGTTTTCTTACATTAGACAAGGAAATTGGTTCCAGTTTATCAATTTCAATTTTAATTAAGTGCCAAAACTGCTAAAAGCTAATTTTGAACCTAATTTACCATGTTATGTGCATTGTACAAGTGCTGGTCGTATATTGCGTTGTTATTTTATAGTTTTAATATTAAAATACGCTTTTGTAATTAAGTTTTGCGCATAAATTCATCAGCAAAATTAATAAAACTTTCAATTAATCATGATTTTATTTCAATTTAAGAATTTAAATTAAATTTAAATTCAAATTTAAATTTTGAATTTTTTAAAAATTTTAAAATTTGTTATAGTTTTCTTACATTAGACAAGGAAATTGGTTCCAATTTATCAATTTCAATTTTAATTAAGTGCCAAAACTGATAAAAAAAGCTTATTTTGAAATTAATTGACTATGTTACGTGCATTGTACCAGTGCTGGTCGTATATTGCGTTGTTATTTTATAGTTTAAACATTAAAATACGCTTTTGTAATTAAGTTTTGCGCATAAATTCATCAGCAAAATTAATAAAACTTTCAATTAATCATGATTTTAATTCAATTTAAGAATTTAAATTAAATTTAAATTCTAATTTAAATTTCGAATTTTTTAAAAATTTTAAAATTTATTATTGTTTTCTTACATTAGACAAGGAAATTGGTTCTAATTTTTCAATTTTAATTGCTGGTCCTATATTGTGTTGTCATTTTATAGTTTAAATATTAAAATACGCTTTTGTAATTAAGTTTTGCGCATAAATTTATCAGCATAATTAATAAAACTTTCAATTAATCATGATTTTAATTCAATTTAAGATTTTAAATTGAATTTAAATACAAATCTAAATTTTGAATTTTTTAAAAATTTTAAAATTTGTTATAGTTTTCTTACATTAGACAAGGAAATTGGTTCTAATTTATCATTTAATTTTTATTAAGCGCCAAAACTACTAAAAAAAGCTTATTTTGAAATTAATTGACTATGTTACGTGCATTGTACCAGTGCTGGTCGTATATTGCGTTGTCATTTTATGGTTTAAATATTAAAATACGCTTTTGTAATTAAGTTTTGCGCATAAATTCATCAGCAAAATTAATAAAACTTTCGAATAATTATGGTTTTAATTCAATTTATGAATTAAATTTTAATTTAAACTCAAAATTAAATTTTGAAATTTTTGAAAATTTTAAAATTTGTTAATGTTTTCTTACATTAAACAGTGAAAATGGTTTTAAATTATCAATTTTAATTTTAATTAAGTTCCAAAACAGCTACAAATAGCAATATTTTGAACTTAATTGGTTATGTTATATGCATTGCACCAGTGCTGGTCCTATATTGTGTTGTCATTTTATAGTTTAAATATTAAAACACGCTTTTGTAATTAAGTTTTGCGCATAATTTTATCAGCAAAATTAATAAAACTTTCAATAAATCATGGTTTTAAATCAATTTAAGAATTAAAATAAAATTTTATTTCAATTTTAAATTTTGATTTTTTTAAAAATTTTAAAATTTGTAATAGTTTTGTTACATTAAACAAGGAAATTGGTTCTAAATTATCAATTTTAGCTTTAATTAAGTGCCAAAAATAGCAATATTTTGAACTTAATTGAATATTTTATATGCATTGTTTAAACATTGGAAAACTTTTGAAAACCACTTGCTATGCTTTTCATATTGCTTAACCCGTACAAAAGGGGTTAGTCGATAGATAAGATATTAGCTCTATCTATACTGAGACAGTTGAGTGTTGGTCAGAGAGAAGAGAAGAAACAGTAAGGATTTAAAAAAAATAAGATTTAGCAAGAGAAGTTAATAGAACTAGGAAAGACAAAAATATCTACATTATGGTGGATAACCTTGATATTCTATCATAATTGTATTGTTAATTATAAAGCATACAGAGATGGGCGTGTTCTCATTGATTTCTGTCAGTAGGGATAAGAATAATGTTAACATAATACTTGGGTAAAATTTTGATCTGAGATGAGATCTCTTTTTTGTACTTATCAATACAACGATAAAAATTTTTTTTCCTGTATATATATATATGTATACATATAACTTTTACATTCTACAAGAATAAAGTTGGGCAGTAGCAATCCCATGATCATGCCCTTCTCTTTTGTGATTTTATTTGCGCATATTCTTCTTTTCATTCTTATTATTTTTCTTGTACAATTTGGCTTGATTCAAAGGATCTCCCATTTTTTTTTTTTTTTTTTTTTTTTTTTTAATGTCTTTATTGCGAACTAATAAGTATTTTTTTTCAATATCTTTATTGCGAACTAATAAGTATTTTTTTTAATATCTTTATTGCAAACTAATAAGTACTTTTTTTTTTAATGACTTTATATTTTCCAGTTGAACAAAGGAATCAAAAATCTTTAGTTAGAAGCGATAATGGAAAAAATGGTGGAGGAAAAAAACAGATTTGAGATGTTGTTTACGAGTACAAAATCAAAGCTTAATGGTTTGCGAGAAGTGATAACAACTCAGTTTTCTGAAAACAACAACTGTTTCTCAAGTTTAATGCAGGTAAATCTTATCTAAAGTCTTGTATAAGTTTTGTTAATCTAGAATTTCTAAAACAAATGGACAGATAAGCCTATATTTTGTGACAGAGTTTATCAAAACAAAGTCTGAAGAAAATCAGAACTGTGCCTTCCTGTTAAAAATGCTACGTTATGTAAAAAATCTTCAGGAAGTAAATTTGAATGTTGAATATCGTTTTATTTACAATAGTACATTCATCATCATATTGTCTATAGATCGGATTTCAGAAATTGAATGAGAAATGGTCAAAGGGTTTGGATGAAATGCAAAAAATGGCGAGTAAAATGAAAATAATGCATGAGTATACAGAGAAAAACTTTAAAAGCTTGAGCGTATTATTGGATTGCTTGCATGACCGAGAAATTAAACAGTTGGAAAATAATGAAAGAGAAGGAGATACTTTCAAGAAAATATGTGAACATTGTGAAGAAGTAATGCAGGTTTGCTTCTTCTTTCGAGAAATTTTCATTGTTTTATGGAGTTTCAAAACTGTTAAATAATGTTAAGATTGTTTTTTAAGACTAATTTTTGTCAATTTTAGGAGCTAAAAAGGACGGCTCAGCATTTTCGAATCAATGAGGAAGATATAAGATATCAAAGCTCAACTTTGTTTGAGAATTTGGATTTTGGAAGTGAAATTACTGCTGCAATAATTCGTGCTGCTGAAAATTTAACAAAGGAAAACGATGAACTGAAAAATGAAAATGCAGAACTCAGGAATACGATTTTTATATTGGAAAAAGAAAACATAGATTTAAAAGAGGTAATACTTTGGATTGTAAATCCGTACATATTACAATGATAATTTCAAGCAATTCCTCTGGTGACATTATCAGATAACACTATAGAAATACTGGGTACATTGTTAGTTTTAATTTCTTTGAAAATTTTTTATAGATGAGAAAAATGTCAATTGTACAAGAGAAAAAATTTGAAGAGGTAGAACACAGATTAGACCGTTTGCGAGAAGAAAGTGAACGATTAATAAAAGCATGCTATGATGAGGATGAGGAAGTTGATGATCTTAAAAATCAGATATCAGAATGGTTGAATACAAATCACTAACTTTAAGCTGATATGATTTGCTTTAGCAATAAGAAAGTGGAAATTTTTCGCTTTTAGCTTTTGCTTTGCCCATTTTTTTTTATTTGCTTTTCTACACCAGAAATATCATGTAGGAATGAACTGCATTGAACCCCAGCAATTGGAATCACGTAAAAAAAAAATAGTTTTACGTTACTTTTATGTCAGATAAGGGTTGGAAGTAATGTTTGCTTACATGATATATAATTTGAAATAGTTTTACATTTCCGGTGTTCAATTAAGATAAGTTTTTGTATTATGAATTATTAAATTTTATTTGATACTTTTTGTAAATTATTTGAAGGTTCGCGAGATTATTTCGAATTAGATTTTAATTTGTAAAAATTTTTTTGTGCATTCTTTGATACATAGATTTATTTATTGGGATTTTATATTTGCTTCTTTGTAAATAAATGTAATTTTTCTTGCTTAATTCAGCTTTCAAACAATAAAAATCATAAAACTTGACGCATTTTCATTGTTATTATTCTGTGGTAGCAAAAGCTTAATGTTTGGCAACGAAGCGTCTAATATAAAAAAAAAAAAAAAAAACGTACTGTTTTTTGCTGTTCAAATCAATAAAATTAGAACTAAAAATCGGTAAAATGTATTAATATTAGTTGCAAATCGAAAAAATCAAATTAAGTGAAATAAAAAATGAAATTAGAATAAGAAAAAAAGTGGTAATTATTAGAATAAGAGAAGTTATAATAAGGAGACTGTATAGAAAAATTTTTAATTCATTAGTTACAATTATAAAACATATATGTAAGCAGCAATTCAAGTAACAAAGCCGCAAAAATTTTTCCTTATTTATTAGATTATATTTTGCGTCACTTTACGTGTCGTTTTATCACTTCATTTAAATGCATGAAGCAGTTTCTCTGTTATTTATTCAAAGTGATATGTTTGCGTTATTCACTTTGCATAATATTTCGATTCAACAATTCCATGTTTTATTCTTAGCTATCTTTATTGCACTTTCATTTTCTTTTTGTTTTTTTTTTTTTTTTCCTCTGCTTCATAGTTTGTTTCATTTTCATGTCGAATCTGTTTAATATTATATAATTTTTTGTAATAAGAAAAAATTGTGTTTTTACTGCTATTGCACCAGTGCTGGTCGTGTATTGTGTTGTCATTTTATTGTTTAAATATTAAAATACGCTTTTGTAATTAAGTTTTGCGCAAAAATTCATCAGCAAAATTAATAAAACTTTCAATTAATCATGGTTTTAATTCAATTTAAGAATTAATATTGAATTTAAATTCAAATTTATATTTTTAATTTTTTAAAAATTTTGAAATTTGTTATAGTTTTCTTACATTAAACAGGGAAAATGGTTTCAAATTATCAATTTTAATTTTAATTAAGTTCCAAAACTACTAAAAATAGCATTATTTTGAACCTAATTGGTTATGTTTTATGCATTGTACCAGTGCTGGTCGTATATTGTGTTTTCGTTTTATAGTTTAAATATTAAAATACGCTTTTGTAATTAAGTTTCGCGCAAAAAATCATCGGCAAAATAAATAAAACCTTCAATTAGTCATGGTTTTAATTCAATTTATGAATTAAATTTAAATTTAAATTCAAATTTAAATTTTGAATTTTTGAAAATTTTAAAATTTGTTGCAGTTTTCTTATATTAAACAAGGAAATTGGTCCTAATTTATCAATTTTAAATTTAATTAAGTTCCAAAACTACTAAAAATAGCAATATTTTGAACTTAATTGGTTATGTTATATGCATTGCACCAGTGCTGGTCGTGTATTGTGTTGTCATTTTATAGTTTAAATATTAAAATACTCTTTTGTAATTTAGTTTTGCGCAAAAAATCATCGGCAAAATTAATAAAACTTTCAATTAATCATGGTTTTAATTCAATTTAAGAATTCATATTGAATTTAATTTCAAATTTAAATTTTTAATTTTTTAAAAATTTTAAAATTTGTTTTAGTCATCATATATAAAACAAGGAAATTGGTTCTAATTTATCAATTTCAATTTTAAATAAGTTCCAAAACTACTAAAAATAGCATTATTTTGAACTTAATTGGTTATGTTGTATGCATTGTACCAGTGCTGGTCGTATATTGTGTTTTCGTTTTATAGTTTAAATATTAAAATACGCTTTTGTAATTAAGTTTCGCGCAAAAATTCATCAGCAAAATTAATAAAACTTCAATTAATCATGGTTTTAATTCAATTTAAGAATTAATATTGAATTTAAATTCAAATTTAATTTTAATTTTTTAAAAATTTTAAAATTTGTTATAGTTTTCTTGCATTAAACAGGGAAAATGGTTTTAAATTATCAGTTTTAATTTTAATTAAGTTCCAAAACTACTAAAAATCGCATTATTTTGAACTTAATTGGTTATGTTATATGCATTGCACCAGTGCTGGTCGTGTATTGTGTTGTCATTTTATAGTTTAAATATTAAAATACGCTTTTGTAATTAAGTTTCGCGCAAAAATTCATCAGCAAAATTAATAAAACTTTCAATTAATC
The DNA here is from genome assembly GCF_000002995.4 of Brugia malayi. Classification (NCBI taxonomy): domain Eukaryota; kingdom Metazoa; phylum Nematoda; class Chromadorea; order Rhabditida; family Onchocercidae; genus Brugia; species Brugia malayi. Next base: position 36,850 of record NW_025062313.1, read on the forward strand.
ATGGTTTTAATTCAATTTAAGAATTAATATTGAATTTAAATTCAAATTTAAATTTTTAATTTTTTAAAAATTTTAAAATTTGTTTTAGTTATCATATATAAAACAAGGAAATTGGTTCTAATTTATCAATTTTAATTTTAAATAAGTTCCAAAACTACTAAAAATAGCAATATTTTGAACTTAATTGGTTATGTTTTATGCATTGTACCAGTGCTGGTCCTATATTGTGTTGTCATTTTATAGTTTTAATATTAAAATACTCTTTTGTAATTAAGTTCTGCGCAAAAATTCATCAGCAAAATTAATAAAACTTTCAATTAATCATGGTTTTAATTCAATTTAAGAATTAATATTGAATTTAAATTCAAATTTATATTTTTAATTTTTTAAAAATTTTGAAATTTGTTATAGTTTTCTTACATTAAACAGGGAAAATGGTTTCAAATTATCAATTTTAATTTTAATTTAGTTCCAAAACTACTAAAAATAGCATTATTTTGAACTTAATTGGTTATGTTATATGCATTGCACCAGTGCTGGTCGTATATTGTGTTTTCATTTTATAGTTTAAATATTAAAATACTCTTTTGTAATTATGTTTTGCGCAAAAAATCGTCGGCAAAATAAATAAAACCTTCAATTAATCATGGTTTTGATTCAATTTAAGAATTAATATTGAATTTAATTTCAAATTTAAATTTTTAATTTTTTAAAAATTTTAAAATTTGTTTTAGTCATCATATAAAAAACAAGGAAATTGGTTCTAATTTATCAATTTCAATTTTAAATAAGTTCCAAAACTACTAAAAATAGCATTATTTTGAACTTAATTGGTTATGTTGTATGCATTGTACCAGTGCTGGTCGTATATTGTGTTTTCGTTTTATAGTTTAAATATTAAAATACGCTTTTGTAATTAAGTTTCGCGCAAAAATTCATCAGCAAAATTAATAAAACTTTCAATTAATCATGTTATTATATTATTTAAGAATTAATATTGAATTTAATTTCAAATTTAAATTTTTAATTTTTTAAAAATTTTAAAATTTGTTTTAGTCATCATATATAAAACAAGGAAATTGGTTCTAATTTATCAATTTCAATTTTAAATAAGTTCCAAAACTACTATAAATAGCATTATTTTGAACTTAATTGGTTATGTTATATGCATTGCACCAGTGCTGGTCGTGTATTGTGTTGTCATTTTATAGTTTAAATATTAAAATACGCTTTTGTAATTAAGTTTTGCGCAAAAATTCATCAGCAAAATTAATTAAACTTTCAATTAATCATGGTTTTAATTCAATTTAAGAATTAATATTGAATTTAAATTCAAATTTATATTTTTAATTTTTTAAAAATTTTGAAATTTGTTATAGTTTTCTTACATTAAACAGGGAAAATGGTTTCAAATTATCAATTTTAATTTTAATTAAGTTCCAAAACTACTAAAAATAGCATTATTTTGAACTTAATTGGTTATGTTTTATGCATTGTACCAGTGCTGGTCGTGTATTGTGTTGTCATTTTATAGTTTAAATTTTAAAATGCGCTTTTGTAATTAAGTTTTGCGCAAAAAATCATCGGCAAAATAAATAAAACCTTCAATTAGTCATGGTTTTAATTCAATTTATGAATTAAAATTAAATTTAAATTTAAATTTTGAATTTTTTGAAAATTTTAAAATTTGTCATTGTTTTCTTACATTAAACAGGGTAAATGGTTTTAAATTATCAATTTTAATTAAGTTCTAAAAACCACTAAAAATAGCATTGTTTTGAACCTAATTGGTTATGTTTTATGCATTGTACCAGTGCTGGTCCTATATTGTGTTGTCATTTTATAGTTTAAATATTAAAATACGCTTTTGTAATTAGTTTTGCGCAAATATTCATCAGCAAAATTAATAAAACTTTCAATTAATCATGGTTTTAATTCAATTTAAGAATTCATATACAATTTAAATTCAAATTTAAATTTTTGAATTTTTTGAAAATTTTAAAATTTGTTGCAGTTTTCTTATATTAAACAAGGAAATTGGTCCTAATTTATCAATTTTAAATTTAATTAAGTTCCAAAACTACTAAAAATAGCAATATTTTGAACTTAATTGGTTATGTTATATGCATTGCACCAGTGTGCTGGTCGTGTATTGTGTTGTCATTTTATAGTTTAAATATTATAAAATACTCTTTTGTAATTAAGTTTTGCGCAAAAAATCATCGGCAAAATTAATAAAACCTTCAATTAATCATGGTTTTAATTCAATTTAAGAATTATATTGAATTTAAATTCAAATTTAAATTTTAATTTTTTAAAAATTTTAAAATTTGTTATAGTTTCTTGCATTAAACAGGGAAAATGGTTTCAAATTATCAATTTTAATTTTAATTAAGTTCCAAAACTACTAAAAAATAGCATTATTTTGAACTTAATTGGTTATGTTATATGCATTGCACCAGTGCTGGTCGTGTATTGTGTTGTCATTTTATAGTTTAAATATTAAAATACGCTTTTGTAATTAAGTTTCGCGCAAAAAATCATCAGCAAAATTAATGAAACTTTCAATTAATCATGGTTTTAATTCAATTTAAGAATTAATATTGAATTTAAATTCAAATTTAAATTTTTTATTTTTTAAAATTTAAAATTTGTTTTAGTTATCATATATAAAACAAGGAAATTGGTTCTAATTTATCAATTTTAATTTTAAATAAGTTCCAAAACTACTAAAAATAGCAATATTTGAACTTAATTGGTTATGTTTTATGCATTGTACCAGTGCTGGTCCTATATTGTGTTGTCATTTTATAGTTTTAAATATTAAAATACTCTTTTGTAATTAAGTTTCTGCGCAAAAATTCATCAGCAAAATTAATAAACTTTCAATTAATCATGGTTTTAATTCAATTTAAGAATTAATATTGAATTTAAATTCAAATTTATATTTTTAATTTTTTAAAAATTTTGAAATTTGTTATATGTTTTTCACATTAAACAGGGAAAATGGTTTCAAATATCAATTTTATATTTATAATTTAGTTCCAAAAACTACTAAAAAATAGCATTATTTTGAACTTAATTGGTTATGTTTATATGCATTGCACCAGTGCTGGTCGTATATTGTGTTTTCATTTTATAGTTTAAATATTAAAATACTCTTTGTAATTATGTTTTGCGCAAAAAATCGTCGCCAAAATAAATAAAACCTTCAATTAATCATGGTTTTGATTCAATTTAAGAATTAATATTGAATTTAATTTCAAATTTAAATTTTTAATTTTTTAAAAATTTTAAAATTTGTTTAGTCATCATATAAAAAACAAGGAAATTGGTTCTAATTATCAATTTCAATTTTAATTAAGTTCCAAAACTACTAAAAATACATTATTTTGAACTTAATTGGTTATGTTGTATGCCATTGTACCAGTGCTGGTCGTATATTGTGTTTTCGTTTTATATAGTTTAAATATTAAAATACCTTTTGTAATTAAGTTTCGCGCAAAAATTCATTCAGCAAAATTAATAAAACTTTCAATTAATCATGGTTTTAATTCAATTTAAGAATTAATATTGAATTTAAATTCAAATTTAAAATTTTTAATTTTAAAAATTTAAAATTTGTTTAGTCATCATATATAAAACAAGGAAATTGGTTCTAATTTATTCAATTTCAATTTTAAATAAAGTTCCAAAACTACTATAAAATAGCAATTATTTTGAACTTAATTGGTTATGTTTATATGCATTGCACAGTGCTGGTCGTGTATTGTTTGTTGTCATTTTATAGTTTAAAATATTAAAATACGCTTTTGTAAATTAAAGTTTTTGCCGCCAAAAAATCATCAGCCAAAATTAATTAAACTTTCAATTAATCATGGTTTTAATTCAATTTAAGAATTAATATTGAATTTAAATTCAAATTTAATATTTTTATTATTTTAAAAATTTGAAATTTGTTATAGTTTTCTTACATTAAACAGGGAAAATGGATTTCAAATTATCAATTTTAATTTAATTAAGTTCCAAAACTACTAAAAATAGCATTATTTTGAACTTAATTGGTTATGTTTTATGCATTTGTACGCATGCTGGTCGTGTATTGTGTTGTCAATTTTATAGTTTAAATTTTTAAAATGCGCTTTTGTAATTAAGTTTTGTCGCAAAAAATCAATCGGCAAAAATAAATAAAACCTTCAATTAGTCATGGTTTTAATTCAATTTATGAATTAAAATTAAATTTAAATTTAAATTTTGAATTTTTGAAAATTTTAAAATTTGTCATTGTTTTTTATTACATTAAACAGGGTAAATGGTTTTAAATTATCAATTTTAAATTAAAGTTCTAAAAACCACTAAAAATAGCATTGTTTTGAACCTAATTGTTATTTTTATGCATTGTACCAGTGCTGCGTCCTAATATTGTGTTGTCATTTTATAGTTTAAATATTAAAATACGCTTTGTAATTAAGTTTTGCGCAAAATATTCATCAGCAAAATTAATAAAACTTTCAATTAATCATGGTTTTAATTCAATTTAAGAATATCATACTAATTTTAAATTCAAATTTAAATTTTGAATTTTGAAAATTTTAAAATTTGTTGCAGTTTCTTATATTAAACAAGGAAATTGGTCCTAAATTTTATCAATTTTAAATTTAATTAAGTTCCAAAACTACTAAAAAATAGCAATATTTTGAACTTAATTGGTTATGTTTATATGCATTGCACCAGTGCTGGTCGTGTATTGTGTTGTCATTTTATAGTTTAAATATTAAAAATACTCTTTTGTAATTAAGTTTGCGGCAAAAAATCAATCGGCAAAATTAATAAAAACCTTCAATTAATCATGGTTTTAATTCAATTTAAGAATTCATATTGAATTTAAATTCAATATTTAAATTTTAATTTTTTAAAAATTTAAAATTTGTTATAGTTTTCTTGCTATTAAACAGGAAATTGGTTTTAATATATCAGTTTTAAATTTTAATTAAGTCTTCAAAACTACTAAAAATAGCATTATTTTGAACTTAATTGAGTTATGTTATATGCATTGCACCAGTGCTGGTCGTGTATTGTGTTGTCATTTTATAGTTTAAATATTAAAATACTCTTTTGTAATTAATGTTTTGCGCAAAAAATCATCGGCCAAAATTAAATAAAACTTCAATTAATCATGGTTTTGATTCAATTTAAAAATTCAAAATTTAATTTCAAATTTAAATTTTGAATTTTTAAAAATTTAAAATTTGTTTAATGTTTCATATAGTAAACAGGGAAAATTGTTTTAATTATTCAATTTCAATTTTAAATAAGTTCCAAAAACCACTAAAATAGCATTATTTTTGAACCTAATTGGTTATGTTTTATGCATTGTACCAGTGCTGGTCGTATATTGTGTTTTTCGTTTTATAGTTTAAATATTAAAATACGCTTTTGTAATTAAGTTTCGCGCAAAAAATCATCGGCAAAATATAATAAAACCTTCAATTAGTCATGGTTTTAATTCAATTCATGAATTAAATATAAATTAATTCAAATTTAAATTTTAATTTTTGAAAATTTTAAAATTGTTATTAGTTTTCATATATTAAACAAGGAAAATGGTTCTAAAATTATCAATTTCAATTTTAATTAAGTTCCAAAACTACTAAAAAATAGCATTATTTTTGAACTTAATTTGGTTATGTTATATGCATTGCCACCAGTGTCTGGTCGTGTATTGTGTTGTCATTTTATAGTTTAAATATTAAAATACTCTTTTGTAATTAAGTTTTTGCGCGAAAAATTCATCACAGCAAAATTAATAAAACTTTCAATTAATCATGGTTTTAATTCAATTTAAGAATTCATATTTGAATTTAATTTCAAATTTAAATTTTAATTTTTTTAAAAA
>NW_025062314.1:0-40152 GCF_000002995.4 Brugia malayi
ATCAAAATGTCTTCTAGTGATATTGTTTACATTTGCAGAGAAGTGGCATGAATTAATCAAAATGTCTTCCTAGTGATATTGTTATATCTGCAGAGAAATGGTATGAGTTAATGAATTAATCAAAATGTCTTCCAGTGATATTGTTATATTTGCAGACAAATGGCGTGAATTAATCAAAATGTCTTCTAATGATAATGTTATATCTGTAGAGAAATGGTATGAGTTAATGAAGTAATCAAAATATCTTCTGGTGATATTGTTTACATTTGCAGAGAAGTGGCATGAATTAATCAAAATATCTTCTAGTGATATTGTTATATTGGTAGAGAAATGGTATGAGTTAATGAATTAATCAAAATGTCTTCTGGTGATATTGTTATATCTGCAGTGAAATGGTATGAGTTAATGAATTAATCAAAATGTCTTCTGGTGATATTGTTTACATTTGCAGAGAAGTGGCATGAATTAATCAAAATATCTTCTAGTGATATTGTTATATCTGTAGATAAGTGGCATGAATTAATCAAAATATCTTCTAGTGATATTGTTATATTCGTAGAGTAGTGGCATGAATTAATGAAGTATTCAAAATATCTTCTGGTGATATGGCTTACATTTGCAGAGAAGTGGCATGAATTAAACAAAATGTCTTCTAGTGATATTGTTATATCTGTAGAGTACTGCATGATTTAATAAAAATGTCTTATAGTGATATTGTTATACTAGTAGAGAAATGGTGTAAATTAATCAAAATGTCTTCTAGTGATATTGTTTACATTTGCAGAGAAGTGGCATGAAATAATCAAAATGTCTTCTAGTGATATTGTTATATCTGCAGAGAAATGGTATGAGTTAATGAATTAATCAAAATGTCTTCCAGTGATATTGTTATATTTGCAGACAAATGGCGTGAATTAATCAAAATGTCTTCTAATGATAATGTTATATCTGTAGAGAAATGGTATGAGTTAATAAGTAATCAAAATATCTTCTGGTGATATTGTTTACATTTGCAGAGAAGTGGCATGAATTAATCAAAATATCTTCTAATGATAATGTTATATTCTGTAGAGAAATGGTATGAGTTAATGAAGTAATCAAAATATCTTCTGGTGATATTGTTTACATTTGCAGAGAAGTGGCATGAATTAATCAAAACATCTTCTAGTGATATTGTTATATCTGTAGAGAAGTGGCATGAATTAATAAAAATGACTTTTAGAGATATTGTTATATCTACATAGAAATGATATGAGTTAATGAATTAATCAAAATGTTTTCTAGTGATATTGTTATATCTGTAGATAAGTGGCATGAATAAATCAAAATGTCTTTTAGTGATATTGTTATATTGGTAGAGAAATGGTATGAGTTAATGAATTAATCAAAATGTCTTCTGGTGATATTGTTATATCTGCAGTGAAATGGTATGAGTTAATGAATTAATCAAAATGTCTTCTGGTGATATTGTTTACATTTGCAGAGAAGTGGCATGAATTAATCAAAATATCTTCTAGTGATATTGTTATATTCGTAGAGTAGTGGCATGAATTAATGAAGTATTCAAAATATCTTCTGGTGATATGGCTTACATTTGCAGAGAAGTGGCATGAATTAAACAAAATGCCTTCTAGTGATATTGTTATATCTGCAGAGAAATGATATGAGTTAATGAATAAATCAAAATGTCTTCTAGTGATATTGTTATATCTGTAGAGTACTGGCATGATTTAATAAAAATGTCTTATAGTGATATTGTTATACTAGTAGAGAAATGGTGTAAATTAATCAAAATGTCTTCTAGTGATATTGTTTACATTTGCAGAGAAGTGGCATGAAATAATCAAAATGTCTTCTAGTGATATTGTTATATCTGCAGAGAAATGGTATGAGTTAATGAATTAATCAAAATGTCTTCTAGTGATATTGTTATATTTGCAGAGAAATGGCATGAATTAATCAAAATATCTTCTAGTGATATTGTTATATTTGCAGAGAAGTGGCATGAATTTATCGAAATATCTTCTAGTGATATTGTTATATTTGTAGAGTACTGGCATGATTTAATAAAAATGTCTTATAGTGATATTGTTATACTAGTAGAGAAATGGTGTAAATTAATCAAAATGTCTTCTAGTGATATTGTTATATCTGCAGAGAAATGATATGAGTTAATGAATTAATCAAAATGTCTTCTAGTGATATTGTTATATTTGCAGAGAAGTGGCATGAATTAATCAAAATGTCTTCTAGTGATATTGTTATATTTGCAGAGAAATGGCGTGAATTAATCAAAATGTCTTCTAGTGATATTGTTATATCTGTAGAGAAATGGTATGAGTTAATGAATTAATCAAAATATCTTCTGGTGATATTGTTTACATTTGCAGAGAAGTGGCATGAATTAATCAAAATATCTTCTAGTGATATTGTTATATCTGTAGAGAAGTGGCATGAATTAATAAAAATGACTTTTAGAGATATTGTTATATCTACATAGAAATGATATGAGTTAATGAATTAATCAAAATGTTTTCTAGTGATATTGTTATATCTGTAGATAAGTGGCATGAATAAATCAAAATGTCTTTTAGTGATATTGTTATATTGGTAGAGAAATGGTATGAGTTAATGAATTAATCAAAATGTCTTCTGGTGATATTGTTATATCTGCAGTGAAATGGTATGAGTTAATGAATTAATCAAAATGTCTTCTGGTGATATTGTTTACATTTGCAGAGAAGTGGCATGAATTAATCAAAATGTCTTCTAGTGATATTGTTATATCTGTAGAGAAGTGGCATGAATTAATGAAGTATTCAAAATATCTTCTGGTGATATGGCTTACATTTGCAGAGAAGTGGCATGAATTAAACAAAATGCCTTCTAGTGATATTGTTATATCTGCAGAGAAATGATATGAGTTAATGAATTAATCAAAATGTCTTCTAGTGATATTGTTATATTTGTAGAGTAGTGGCATGAATTAATAAAAATGTCTTATAGTGATGTTGTTATATTAGTAGAGAAATGGTGTGAATTAATCAAAATGTCTTCTAGTGATATTGTTTACATTTGCAGAGAAGTGGCATGAAATAATCAAAATGTCTTCTAGTGATATTGTTATATCTGCAGAGAAATGGTATGAGTTAATGAATTAATCAAAATGTCTTCCAGTGATATTGTTATATTTGCAGACAAATGGCGTGAATTAATCAAAATGTCTTCTAATGATAATGTTATATCTGTAGAGAAATGGTATGAGTTAATGAAGTAATCAAAATATCTTCTGGTGATATTGTTTACATTTGCAGAGAAGTGGCATGAATTAATCAAAATATCTTCTAGTGATATTGTTATATTGGTAGAGAAATGGTATGAGTTAATGAATTAATCAAAATGTCTTCTGGTGATATTGTTATATCTGCAGTGAAATGGTATGAGTTAATGAATTAATCAAAATGTCTTCTGGTGATATTGTTTACATTTGCAGAGAAGTGGCATGAATTAATCAAAATATCTTCTAGTGATATTGTTATATCTGCAGAGAAATGGTATGAGTTAATGAATTAATCAAAATGTCTTCTAGTGATATTGTTATATTTGTTGAGTGGTGGCATGAATTAATCAAAATATCATCCAGTGATATTGTTATATTTGCAGAGAAATGGCGTGAATTAATCAAAATGTCTTCTAGTGATATTGCTATATCTGTGGAGATATGGTATGAGTTAATGAATTAATCAAAATGTCTTCTGGTGATATTGTTTATATTTGCAGAGAAGTGGCATGAATTAATCAAAATATCTTCTAGTGATATTGTTATATTTGCAGAGAAATGGCGTGAATTAATCAAAATGTCTTCTAGTGATATTGTTATATTTGTAGAGTAGTGGCATGAATTAATCAAAATGTCTTTTAGTGATATTGTTATATTGGTAGAGAAATGGCATGAATTAATAAAAATGACTTTTAGTGATATTGTTATATCTACATAGAAATGGTATGAGTTAATGAATTAATCAAAATGTCTTCTGGTGATATTTTTTATATTTGCAGAGAAGTGGCATGAATTAATCAAAATATCTTCTAATGATAATGTTATATCTGTAGAGAAATGGTATGAGTTAAAGAATTAATCAATATGTCTCCTAGTGATATTGTTATATTTGCAGAGAAATGTCATGAATTAATCAAAATGTCTTCTAGTGATATTGTTATATCTGCAGAGAAATGATATGAGTTAATGAATAAATCAAAATGTCTTATAGTGATATTGTTATACTAGTAGAGAAATGGTGTAAATTAATCAAAATGTCTTCAAGTGATATTGTTTTCATTTGCAGAGAAGTGGCATGAATTAATCAAATTATCTTCTAGTGATATTGTTATATTTGCAGAGATATGATATGAGTTAATGAATTGATCAAAATGTGTCTACTAATGATAATGTTATATCTGTAGAGAAATGGTATGAGTTAATGAAGTTATCAAAATATCTGCTGGTGGTATTGTTTGCATTTGCAGAGAAGTGGCATGAATTAGACAAAATGCCTTCTAGTGATATTGTTATGTTGGTAGAGAAATGGTATGAATTAATCAAAATGACTTCTAATGATAATGTTATATCTGTAGAGAAATGGTATGAGTTAATGAATTAATCAAAATTTCTTCAAGTGATATTGTCATATTTGTAGAGAAATGGTATGAGTTAATGAATAAATCAAAATGTCTTCTAGTGATATTGTTATATTTGCAGAGAAGTGGCATGAATTTATCGAAATATCTTCTAGTGATATTGTTATATTTGCAGAGAAATGTCATGAGTTAATGAATAAATCAAAATGTCTTATAGTGATGTTGTTATATTAGTAGAGAAATGGTGTGAATTAATCAAAATGTCTTCTAGTGATATTTGTCGCGAATTATAATTTCGCGAAAACTTCTAACCAATTTCATAGTATCATAAATCATCTCTCTTTTTAAATTGTAAACAATCCTACAGTATTCACACATGTATTTTTAATCTCTTCGTAGTAAACACTTTAAATTCTTTACACATGTGATTTTATCTTAGACACACCCAATCTTCACTCATATAAATTCAATCCTAATAAACAAAACCATTAATTATTATCATTGTCGACTATGCTCGTTTAACCAAGATGATCTCCTCCAATCTTCTTCTTGATGATAAAATTTCTTCTCTTCTTTTACTGCTCTGTTTATTAATACTACGTTTGCGAAAAATAAAGATTTATTAATCCTTCTACTGTATTGCAAACAATTCGAATATCAACCAACAGACAACCTTTCACGACACAAATTTTTTGGTGCCACGAGCCGGGAACATGTCAAGCCACATCATCGCAAGCTTTCAACCGGCAAAGGAAAGGTTAGTCAGTCTTCTTAAAGAAGTTAATCAACTGGAAATCAAATCTCCAGATCCAAGTATGACAATAGAAGAAAAAAAAGATTTTTATGTGATAAGAAAAAGAGTGTTAGAAGATAAACTTCGATGAATCCAATTATGCGTAACTGCGTTTGAATCTATCAACGATAAATGGTTCACATATACTCAACAAATCGTCACGATGAAAAGAAGAGAAGAAGAGGAAGAAAAATACAAAACAATAACAGAAGGTGACCAAGGAATATTTCAATTATTACACGAAGGAAAGGAAGCTGTAATAACACTGACAATGCACAAGGATGAAGTCGACCAAAACTTAAAACAACTCTCATAGGAGTTGACGAACAAACAAGCAAAAGAAGAAGCAAAATTTACTCCTTCTTCAAATATTAATGTAAATCTTCCTCATTTATCGCTCCCTACTTTCGATGGAGACCCTAGACAATGGCGACAATTTTGGAGCAGTTTTAACGCAGCAGTCCACACACAAGCGATTCCAGAAATACAAAAATTGAATTACTTGTACTCATGTCTTAAAGGAAAGGCTCTACAAGCAATATCTGGATATGATATAGCTCCAGAGAATTATGAAGTCATCAGAAAACTGCTCAATGAAAAATATGGCGATCACTCAATAGTAACAACATTACTCTACAACGAACTCCAATCAATTAAACGAAACGAAAGAGAATGGATTGGAACAATTGAAAATATAGAACGAGTACTGCGCCAGTTAGAAGCTCTAGGAGAAAGCCTTGAGCACTCAAATATTGAAATCTTGATCGAGAGCAAGTTGCCATTATGGATATTAAATAAAATATATAAACACAAGAAGAAGGACATGCCTTGGTCAATTCTCAAACTAAGAAACTTTTTAACAAGTTTAGTTAATGTGAATGAACAGATTAGAAACTGTCAACATTCACTCACTCAACTCAATATTAAATCTACAAATACCAAACCGGAACAAAAACAACGATACAATCCCGGAGGAACTTCAGCATTGTCAACAATAAAAGATAATCAAAATACTTCGAAAATTACAACAACGAAAAGACGACCATGTGTATTTTGCAATCAAGATCATTGGGACAGCGATTGCGTGAGCTACACAACTCTCAATGCTCGGCTTAGTCGTCTCAAAGTGTTGAAGAAATGTACTATTTGTCTTAGAGACAGTCACAAAGGAAAGAATTGTAATGTCAAAAAACAATGTTTTTATTGCAAAAGCTCGCATAATAGTGCTTTATGTAATAAAAGGAATTCACTTTCTTTAAACAATACAATGTCTCAAAGAAATGAAGAGCATGAAAGAATTGGACCTTCGAAACGAAAGGATTGTTCAACTTCTCTCTATAACTCCACATTAACAACTCGATCCAAACAGACAAAGGAAACCTTACTTTTATGTAAGGAGATAAAGGTTTTTAATCCATCACAACCTCAACTACAACAAAATACCCTTGAATTATTTGATATTGGATCGCAACTCTCCTTCATCTCCAAAAAATTATCACGTCAATTAAAGTTAACCGAAACAGAAACTCAAATTATGAAAATAGCTCCATTTGGTATGAAAGAACCGAAATCATGTCCCACTGCTCGCATACAACTAAATGTGCTAACTACCGAAAGCGAAATCATACAACTACAAGCAAATATAATTGATTATCTAACAAACGAACTGCAGGTAGTGGAGACATCAAATGAATTTCAAATTCAAAATTTGACAAATTATTGGAAAAAACCTGATGTATTGATTGGAGCTGACTATTTTTTCAAATTTATTAACCTACGAGAAATTAGGGAATTGAAATCAGGACATATGTTGGTTCAATCAAAAGTTGGTCCAATGATTGCTGGAAATGGAGATATTAAGAAACTTTGCACGAACGAATTATATCCTAAAGAAGTAGTATATTCTACAAACGTCAATATTAGCACGGAGCTAGAAAAATTTTGGAAATTAGAGACGATTGGTATCCAAGAATCACCTCAAGATGATGATGATGATCAAGCTTTAAAGCATTTCAAACGGACCATCATCAAGCAGGGTGGAAGATATCAGGTTTGTTGGCCATGGAAAGACTCCAAACAAAAATTAAGCAATAATTATGGATTATGTCTGGGACGATTGAAGAATTTGATCAATCGCCTACAACATAATTCAAATCTCCATTCATATCATCAAATACTTATGGATCAACTACACTCAGGTATAATTGAAGAAGTACCTCCAAAGGATGAGGTAGGCGTTATTCATTACTTACCACATCATGAAGTATTAACTCCCAGTAAATCAACAACTAAATTAAGAATAGTATATGATGCTTCAGCACATCACAAAGGTTTTAAAAGCTTAAATGAAGTACTATAACGAGGTCCAGTAATGTTACCGGATTTAGTTGGAGTAATATTACGTTTTCGGATGATGAAAATAGTAATAACCGCTGATATCGAAAAGGCATTTTTACAACTAGAACTACAAAATGAAGAAAGAAATTGTACACGTTTTCTTTGGTTAGATGATATTGATAAAGAACTAACCAATGAAAACATAAAATGTTACCGATTTAAGAGAGTTCCTTTTGGAATAATATCCTCACCCTTCTTATTAGCAGCAACATTAAATTACCACCTAGAAAATCATGGTAGTGAATTGGCATGGGAGATAAGAAAGAACTTATATGTAGACAACGTTATTATATCAGCAAATGGAACAGAAGAGGCCTTATATAAATATGAAAGAACGAAAGAAATTTTTGCTGAAGCATCGATGAACATAAGAGAATTTCTTTCAAATGACGAAGAATTCAATGAAAGAATAGCTGAATGCGACCTAAGCCAAACAAATCAGGAAAATTTTCTTGGTCTTAAATGGAACCATGAACGAGATATTATCCGTGTGACACTGAAACCATGGATAGGAAAAAGTTTAACAAAGAGGACTATCCTACAATTCATAGCCTCCCAATATGATCCATTGGGTCTTCTCGTTCCTATAATGATCAAACTTAAATTATTCATACAACACTTATGGAAAGAAAACATCCCATGGGATCAATCTTTAAACAAGCAGGACGAACAACAGTGGATAAATCTCATCAAAGAATGGCCAACAAATATAATAGAGCTGCCAAGATTTATAATGGAAACTTCACAATTAACAGAATTCCATATATTTACTGACGCTTCGAAAGTTGCCTATTCTGCAGCTATTTATATTCTCAATCATGGATATCAAAACACATATTCGAATTCATTTTTGATTTATGCTAAATCTCGAATTGCTCCAATTAAAGGTATGTCAATTCCTAGACTTGAATTATTATCTGTACTAATTGGAGTAAGAGCAGCTCAGTTCGTATTGAAACAATTAAATCTTGAAAATAATCAAGTTACTTTGTGGACGGATTCAAAATGTGTTCTTTACTGGATACAGAATTATACAAAGCTGCTTCCCAGATTTATACAAAATCGCATCGAAGAAATAAGGAAATCTAACTTCAAATTAAATTACATACCAAGTGATCAAAATCCAGCAGATATAGCCACCAAAGGAGTATCACCACTTAAACTCCAAAATTGTAAACAATGGTGGAAAGGACCTCGATGGTTGGAACTCAAGAAATCTGAATGGCCAAAGTGCAAACTTCGCTATTCAGGAAACGATGAATTTGCAGAAGCAATTGCTTTGAATTTAACAAAGATGACTCAAACCTTTAAAAGGAATATAATTGAATTTATTGACGTATGTCGCTTCAGCAGTTGGACAAAACTAGTTCGAGTAACTGTTTGGACTTTTAGATTTATTAAACAAACCTGCAAAAAGAAATTAGTGTGGCTAGAACCATTATCCGTAAAAAAGAAATATATGACTAAAGTTGATTACGATATAGCAGAGACTATGCTGATCAGACAGGCCCAATCACGATTGCTAACGGAGGACGAAAAGGAAAAATGGAATCTATATCTAGATGAAAGTGATAACTTATGGAAATTAAGGAGCCGACTGGAAAATTCAGAATTAATGGACGAAAGCAAATATCCCATATATTTACCGGTTCATAATTATATTACCGATCTTATTATTTTACACAAGCATAATGAATTATATCACGCAGGTATTGCACATACGTTATCTGAATTAAGACGAAAATATTGGATACCGAAAGGAAGAGCTGCTATAAAACGAACCATAAACCTATACTGTTATTGCATTCGCTGGAAAGCTAAACCGTTTAAACTGCCAGCGATGACAAATGAACCAGAAGTACCTCGTGGTGTATGGAAATTGGCAAGGATAATAAAAATTAATCGAGGATGGGATGGAAAAATAAGGAGTGCAACAATACAATTACCGAATGGAAAACAAATCGATCGATCAATAAATATGCTTTATCCTATGGAAATAGATGCTACTGAAGATAAAGAAGAAAAAGTGGAAGATGAACCGGAAGAACCCATTGCTCGACGAACCAGAAGTGCTAAAAAATTACAAACTACAGTCTATGCGAAAGACAAGTCTAATCTTTTGATAAAAACTTTATCATTGATAACGATGATGTCTTTAATACCAAGACAGGTATTAGCTAACAATAGCTGTAATTGGATTACTGGAGTACCCTTTAATATTCCTCAAAAAATGGAATTGTGAAGAAATTATTCACAAAAATGCTACATATCACAAAGTGGATGTATACACACGCAGTATCAGACCATACATCTACTACCGCAACTTCCTCACAATTCTGCATATATTTAAATGTTCAAAAACAAATGAACGGAATTGGACTAATTCAATCTTCTCCTAATCAATGGATAACGAATAAGGAAATACAATACTCCTATGGATGGTTAGGAGTTAACTGTCAATCAACGTCAAACTTCATATTAACTCAAGGAGAAATTCTCCTCTATGATGGAAGAGGAACTACAGTCTATGCGAAAGACAAGTCTAATCTTTTGATAAAAACTTTATCATTGATAACGATGATGTCTTTAATACCAAGACAGGTATTAGCTAACAATAGCTGTAATTGGATTACTGGAGTACCCTTTAATATTCCTGAAAAATGGAATTGTGAAGAAATTATTCACAAAAATGCTACATATCACAAAGTGGATGTGTACACACGCACCCATGTAAGAATACCAGCTATAAAATGTAGTAACATTACACGGACTGTATGCACGAAAGCCTTTCTCAGAATATCGCTATCGGTAGTGTCAGACCATACGTCTACTACCGCAACTTCTTCACAATTCTGCAGATATTTTAATATTCGAAAACAAATGAACGGAATTGGACTGATTCAATCTTCTCCTAATCAATGGATAACGAATAAGGAAATACAATACTCCTATGGATGGTTAGGAGTTAACTGTCAATCAACTTCAAACTTCATATTAACTCAAGGAGAAATTCTCATCTACGATGGAAGAGGGTTAGTCTCTAACCTTGAAGATATAAAAGACTGTTCGACACAAAAGGGTGAATGCATAACGAATACTAGCATTATCATATGGAAATAGCAATGATACGACCAATCATTGTTTATATCGAAAGATCGGAAGATTCAAGGCTACAAAGTATAACAACCACTTCATCATCGATGAAATACAAGCATCGCTTATAATTGATAAAAACCCCCCTGTATTAAACACCAAAATTTGTAGATTCACCTCTCCAATTTTAATGCAGGGCGATATAGTTATTGAACTAGACGTTGAAAATGACTCGAACTCTACTACAAAATTCAAACGAAGAATAACAAATAAACTATTTTAATGATGGAAAAGGCTCCGGATAGAAAGTACGATCCTGAAAATGTAAAACTTCAATACCTTTCTGATTCACTAAGACAAGAATTCCTTCAACAACTCAAAGAAACACAGCAGAGAAGTTGCCAAAACAGAAATAACTTATTACTTTTGATCAAATGGCTATCAATCAGCAATCCTACTCTTGCCACGAAACTAATACTTCAAAGAAACGATGTGATAGCTAAAAGAATTAACGGAAATTTGATGGTGGCTCCTTGCAAATCAGAACAATCAACAATTGAAAATATCGAATTTAAAGGAGATTTAATAAGTAAGTTTGAAATTGAGAGAATTAATGCAGAATTGGAAATCCTAGCTCAAACTCAAAAAACAATTAATTCAATACCACATCAAATGAAAGATGAACTCTTTTGGCAAGAAATCTCTGAAGAAGGAGAAGAAATTATCAAACAAATGGAAAAGGAATTCAATGAAATTGTTCTACCGATAGAAAAAGAATTTGAAAACGTGATAACACATTGGAAATTGATTTTTATCTGTATAGTTATCGTGACAATATTAACTATTTTAGTTATTATTAAGTGTAAATTTAAATTAGTTCAATCCCTCCTTTGTAATACTTCAAAACGAAATTCAAATCAAGCTACCATTATTACTCTCCCTACAGAATCACCACACACTCA
This sequence comes from Brugia malayi, assembly GCF_000002995.4. Lineage (NCBI taxonomy): Eukaryota > Metazoa > Nematoda > Chromadorea > Rhabditida > Onchocercidae > Brugia > Brugia malayi. Next base: position 11,884 of record NW_025062314.1, read on the forward strand.
ATTCATAACTAAAGAAGAAATCCCACCTATTAAACTCCGTACATTTAGCTATATACCTCAAAATCACTCTCTCAAAATTACATCTTAAAACAATTTCTCTCCCTCTTCGGGAGTGTCGCGAATTATAATTTCGCGAAAACTTCTAACCAATTTCATAGTATCATAAATCATCTCTCTTTTAAATTGTAAACAATCCTACAGTATTCACACATGTATTTTTAATCTCTTCGTAGTAAACACTTTAAATTCTTTACACATGTGATTTTATCTTAGACACACCCAATCTTCACTCACATAAATTCAATCCTAATAAACAAAACCATTAATTATTATCATTGTCGACTATGCTCGTTTAACCAAGATCAACTCCTCCAATCTTCTTCTTGATGATAAAATTTCTTCTCTTCTTTTACTGCTCTGTTTATTAATACTACGTTTGCGAAAAATAAAGATTTATTAATCCTTCTACTGTATTGCAAACAATTCGAATATCAACCAACAGACAACCTTTCACGACAATATTGTTATATCTGTAGAGAAGTGGCATGAATTAATAAAAATGACTTTTAGTGGTATTGTTATATCTACATAGAAATGATATGAGTTAATGAATTAATCAAAATGCATTCTAGTGATATTGTTATGTTGGTAGAGAAATGGTATGAATTAATCAAAATGTCTTCTAGTGATATTGTTATATTCGTAGAGTAGTGGCATGAATTAATAAAAATGACTTTTAGTGGTATTGTTATATATACATAGAAATGGTATGAGCTAATGAATTAATCAATATGTCTTATAGTGATATTTTTATATCTGTAGAGAAGTGGCATGAATTAATCAAAATGTCTTCTAGTGATATTGTTATATCTGCAGAGAAATGATATGAGTTAATGAATTAATCAAAATGTCTCCTAGTGATATTGTTATATTTGCAGAGAAATGTCATGAATTAATCAAAATGTCTCCTAGTGTTATTGTTATATTTGCAGAGAAATGGCGTGAATTAATCAAAATGTCTTCTAATGATAATGTTATATCTGTAGAGAAATGGAATGAGTTAATGAATTAATCAAAATATCTTCTGGTGATATTGCTTACATTTGCAGAGAAGTGGCATGAATTAATAAAAATGTCTTATAGTGATGTTGTTATATTAGTAGAGAAATGGTGTGAATTAATCAAAATGCCTTCTAGTGATATTGTTATATTTGCAGTGAAATGGTGTGAGTTAATGAATTAATCAAAATGTCTTCTAGTGATATTGTTTACATTTGCAGAGTAGTGGCATGAATTAATCAAAATATCTTCTAGTGATATTGTTATATTTGCAGAGAAATGGCGTGAAATAATCAAAATGTCTTCTAGTGATATTGTTATATCGGTAGAGATATGATATGAGTTATCCCATTCCAGTTTCGTATTTAATACTGTGTCATTTTTGGCTACGTTGAATTTCTGGGGGAATGTAGGAGCGTTATTCACAACTTTTTCACATTCCAATTTTCGGATATACATAACTTATGGTAAACAAGGAATATTGTTGATTCCATGCTTCAGTTGGAAAATGCACGAGTGAAACAGAAGGTAAAGCGCATGCAGGAAATCATCAATGAATTGAGTGGAGTATCAAGGGATTATCTCAGAGTTGGAGCAGCTGAGGCGGATTTGGATTATGACGATATTGGCCGTGACTTCATTCTTGTGGGAGGTCTACATTTTGTTTAGAATTTATCTCATCATTATATTTTATAAGTTGGGGAGCCTAATATATAATAAATTTTTTTTAAGTTCTAAAATTCCATTTGTGAACATAATCCATTTGAAATAAAAATTTATTTGCAGGTGCTCAGGATCCTCTTAGTTTAAGATTCGAAGTTTCCATCCGGGATGAGAGAGGCATCGAGCATAAGTCAGCTGAGCGCTATTACTGGTAATTTTCATAGGATTAAAGTTTATAAATTTTTTCCTCTGCATACTAAATTGTTTGGTATTATAGTTCTTGCTGATGTGAAACGATGAAATTATCGTTTTTGCAATGTTGACTTTTAGGTATAAAATGGCAGAACATTTTGGAGACACGGAAACAATGGCAAGAATCCTGGATGCTCCCTCCACAATCAAAGCAGAAGAAGCAATGAGGGACATTAAGGATTTCGATGAGGCGAAATGGAATGAAGTAATTTGTAATCCGTTATTATTTTCATTCTAATCTTATGAGATATATGAGATTGTGTGGAAATGTATTTGAAATTTATGAACATTCTGTGTTATATCTTATCAGTCAATTAATTTTTGAGGTGAAAATGAATGTATGAATGTAAAATGAATGTATCATTCGTAAAACTTTAATATACCATATCCAAACATGTTTTTACTAATTTCGCAAGCTTGTAATGCATAAGAAGTATACTCAAAAGAAAAATTTATTATTAAAAAAACCCTTTTAACAAACAGAATATGCTGCGGCATAACTTTTAAAAAACTCAGCCATATTTCGAGTTTTTTCTCTGCAATTCATGATCCCTGTATAAATTTTTCTTTACCTGAAGATAACACGCATAATATGAAAATTCTATTTTTTTCCAGTTCCACAATAACCAAAAAAAGAATACAAAACGGTTAAAACTCATTTTCCATAAACCGCAAACATAAAATTTTGGAAGGTTAATCACAAAACCGACAAAAAATGTTGTGAAATTAAAGAAACACCGCTACGTCGTAAATGCATGAAAATTTCCGAAGAAATAGAACTCTAGAAAAAAATAACTTAGAAAACGAAGTTACATAAAAAAAATTTTCCAGAATCTTTTGAGAAATTTGAAAAAGGAGCTTTCAATAAAGCTTTTAGGAAATTTCATACCGATGAGAAAACCAAAACCCAATCATATAAAACAGAATAATCTGATAACAGGAAGATCACAATCATAAACTTGATGCTCTCGAAAAAACAAAATGCATTGTTGCGGATGAAAGAATAAATCGCTGCCGGAGATAGAAAAAACAAAAAACTGAGATAAAAAAAGGGTCAATGGAAATAATTATCAATTATTATTATGTTGCGCAAATAATAATAGTGATGCAGAAAAAAAACCAACACTTTTAAAACACTAGTTTTCCGATAACCCAGAGCCAAATTTTTCTTAAACGGCTGGATTAATGGCGAATTGCCTGTGGGAAACCAGCACCTGATGCACCGTAACCACGACCGCCATAGCCACCACGACGTCCGAAGCCACGCGCACGATCACGCAGGATCCCAAGACGACGTGCTGGGTCAATACGGCGCCAGACGTACTTCTTCAACTCATTGAAACGCTTTTCTATCTCCTAAATATAAAAAACAGTTCTTCCCTAATGTGCAAACAAACAATTTTTCTACAGTCGTGGTCAAAAAGAAATCATATAAACTTAATACTGTGGGTAATCATTCCTAGCAGAACGCATAAAATTTGCACTGAAATTTTACTAACTATGTATATATAAGAACAAAAACGCACCTGTTCTTCATATGGGCCCGACCAAGTATGTGTTTCTTTGATTTGTTGGCGAAGTCTCATAAGCGCTTTACCGCCCTGATTCTCACCATCCCAGAAAATTGGCTTATTAGCCTCATCACGATTTTTACGCCAACCGGTACCGAAAACCTATAAGAGAAGTAATATATTCTCAATAATTTAAAATATATGATATAATCCTGAAATTTCAAAATTCTACTACAAGTTTCCTCAAAAATGCGTACTTTGTCTTGCGAAGCAACAGCAATATATGTCTTCCCGGTATAAACGAGTAAATTAGCAACCCAGCGTGTCTGCTCGAGCTTCAGACGTTGGCCAGTTTCCCATACATTCATTTTCACCTCAAAAATTAATTGACTGATAAGATATAACACAGAATGTTCATAAATTTCAAATACATTTCCACACAATCTCATATATCTCATAAGATTAGAATGAAAATAATAACGGATTACAAATTACTTCATTCCATTTCGCCTCATCGAAATCCTTAATGTCCCTCATTGCTTCTTCTGCTTTGATTGTGGAGGGAGCATCCAGGATTCTTGCCATTGTTTCCGTGTCTCCAAAATGTTCTGCCATTTTATACCTAAAAGTCAACATTGCAAAAACGATAATTTCATCGTTTCACATCAGCAAGAACTATAATACCAAACAATTTAGTATGCAGAGGAAAAAATTTATAAACTTTAATCCTATGAAAATTACCAGTAATAGCGCTCAGCTGACTTATGCTCGATGCCTCTCTCATCCCGGATGGAAACTTCGAATCTTAAACTAAGAGGATCCTGAGCACCTGCAAATAAATTTTTATTTCAAATGGATTATGTTCACAAATGGAATTTTAGAACTTAAAAAAAATTTATTATATATTAGGCTCCCCAACTTATAAAATATAATGATGAGATAAATTCTAAACAAAATGTAGACCTCCCACAAGAATGAAGTCACGGCCAATATCGTCATAATCCAAATCCGCCTCAGCTGCTCCAACTCTGAGATAATCCCTTGATACTCCACTCAATTCATTGATGATTTCCTGCATGCGCTTTACCTTCTGTTTCACTCGTGCATTTTCCAACTGAAGCATGGAATCAACAATATTCCTTGTTTACCATAAGTTATGTATATCCGAAAATTGGAATGTGAAAAAGTTGTGAATAACGCTCCTACATTCCCCCAGAAATTCGACGTAGCCAAAAATGACACAGTATTAAATACGAAACTGGAATGGGATCATAACAATGATAAATGTTTACGAAACACAAATTATGTATTCATGCGTATCCCTTGGAAACCGTGAATTAAATCTAAGAGACGGATATGACAAGTCCTCTCTTGAGGATTTGAAAAAGATTAACAAAGCTTGAAAAAGTATTGACTTTGAGTTTCCGAACTGCTTGTCGTAAATTATCCTTTTCCTTCTCCAGCAGAACAACAGCATTGCGAATCTGAGCCGAATCTTGCTTAATCCAAATAATTTCCTGCAACTGAGATGCTCTCACGCAACACATCCGACTGCAAGCCATAATAATCTTTACAATAACCATCAGCAGAGGATTTCTTGAATTTAAGGAAAAATTCAATATGCAAAATTTACTCCCCTTACCTGCTGCAAGTTATAAGTGCTGTTGCCCGAGCGACGACCGTTGCCCGAAAGCGATTGAGGAGTAACTCCTTCGTCCATTGCAATGTGTGGTGGTTGCTGATGATCAGCACTGTTTTCAAAATTGTTGAAATTTCCCAAACCAGTAAAATCTCCATACCCTAAATGAGGCTACAATAATCAGCCTTTTGAAACCTTCCCAATGGTGCAGATGTTCTTTATAATAGCTGCCCGATTTGACCTATTCAACTGTTTAGGGCAAATACTCACTTCTTCCATAAATATGATCGACTACACCATTCATTTTTTTCTGTCCTACCTAAACGATTTCAACTTCTCGTACGCTAACCAAAATCTGCTCGGAATAACTCACTACCAAAAATACTTCGATTGTACGACTCCTAAGAGAAGTCTTAGTTCTTTGATTCGCGAAATAAAACTTCTTAAAATAAATATGGATTATTACCTCGCGTCCCGACTGCGGCGAAGCTCATCCCAAACCAAATAGTGTACCGTTCCCCGTTGAGTAACCCTATAAATAAAATTAGTTGAACTTACATTTAAGGACAATCCGATACCTTTACTTCATAGCGCAAAAAAGGGTTAGAATATGCCAACTTCGAAACACAAAAACGTAAACCGAAAATTGAAAGTAAACATTACTTGTCTTACTACTAAAGAGGCTGACGATATGAGAAATTTCTTGCACTATAAGCAAAAAATAGGCAGCGATATTGCTTTTAAGCTGCTTATAATAAAATCTAATGTGAAGCAATCAAAGTTACACAAGAAATAAAAATTTCATCGTAGAATTGCAGGGCTACAAGAGGCGACTTAATATTAAATTTAATGCTATAAATCATTAGTATAATTAGACTAAGAGGTTGTCTCAACTTCAGATACACCATATCACTTCCAATAAATCTCGGGACGAGCGTTACATAGCACCACCAAACACCACGATGACACTCACCAAATCATCCGTCCACCTATTCGAGCACCAAAGATCCCAAAACTTTCCAAGGAAACGGTAGGTAGACTAGCTTGGCGTGAATCTGTTCAGTTTATACAGCGTTATAGTGCAAGAGTGAATTTATTGGGAAGTCTGAAATGAAAAATGCTTCGTCGCATTTTGTTTTGTTCGGTACTCCTACTCAGATTATAATTCGGTTATACTCAGATTATAATTCAGTTATGCTCATACTCAGATTATAATTCAGTTATACTCATGCTCAGATTATAATTCAGTTATACTCATACTCAGATTATAATTCGGTTATACTCAGATTATAATTCAGTTATGCTCATACTCAGATTATAATTCAGTTATACTCATACTCAGATAATTATTCAGTTATACTCACATTATAATTCCTTTTACTCAGATTATAATTCAGGGCTCCAATTTTTTTGGTAAGCAATAGCGATGATAGACGACATTACAGCGAATTGTAGAACCATCAGCATTTTCACCAACGTCTCCGTTGCAGAGTAGCAGTAAATGTTCATTATCTGAACCTCTGTATAAGCCATAACTTGCATATTCAGTAATAAAATCAACACTTAATGAAGAATTAGAAGTGTTTATAAATTTACTTAAAATCACATGAGTAATAAATCTTAAGAAACTAGATTTAAGGAGAAATTGTTTATGATATTATGGGATTGTTTACAATTAAAAATGATTAATTAGTCTTTATTGGTTTTAAATCATGAGAAACTAGTTTTATGAGGAGTTAGTTTATGATATTATGAAATTAGTTACAATTGAAAAATGGTTAATTAGTTTTTATTGATTTTCCTTTTTATTATTTTAGATAGAAGTTTTCGCGAAATTATAATTCGCGACAACTAATATATAGGGATAAGTTCTGATGTATTGGACTATTATGACGATGACGATTATGATAAATCATCGTTGTATATGTCTGAGTCCCCATACACCCATAAATTGTGAATCACGGTTGATTATATTAAGGTCATATAAAGACGAGATTATGATGAGAGCTAATTTCACATAAAATTACATGAGTAGTAAATCTTAAGTTATGAAGAGATGATTTATAATACAGCAAGATTGTTTACAATTTAAAAATGATTAATTAGTTTCATTGGTTTTTCTTTATATTAACTTTATTATTTTAGTGCAAATTATAAACACGACCAACAAGATTAACCGCTCAGTTCGAACACTAAACTAAAATTCCTCAAACGCAGTTTTTTCTATAATTATCCATTTGTATATCACGTGGTCGGTTATGCTCTGACAGCTTCCCAAAGAATCATCAATTTTATGATTCTTCCGAAAAGTGAAAAGGCAATTACTAGATTTGTTACGTAATATAACAGAAAATATCACGTACATCGTTAATCTCGTCAGAGCTATAACTTTTTTATCTATTTGCGTTGCATTGACTGCTAAAGTATTGTTTTCTCTTCTAATAAGTAGTTTTCAGTGTTGAGTATGAGGGATTTAATTCTCTGAAGATTGAGAATTGTAGCGAATGCAAGATTATTACTGCATACAGCTGCATTGAGCAATACTAATTCATAAAGAAAATCACTCGGAATTTTCGGATTTTTTCTATGAATGAGAAAGCAAATTATATTTGCCATTTAAACTCAATACTGTCCCACTCTGAAATTTAAATTTTTAATTTGAGTGTCGCGAATTATAACATCGCGAAAAATCCTATCTAAAAATAATCCCATAATATCATAAATTATCTCTCTTTAAATCTAGTTTTTTTGGTTTATTACACATGTAATCTCATATCATAAATTCTCAATTCTCATAAACATTTCCGATTCTTCACATTTTTATCTTAGACACGCCCAATTACCACTCATATAAAATTCAATCCTAAAAAATTACAATTATTATTTGTCTTTAAGGACGATTACTACTCGGTTAACCAATTTCAATTCCTCCAGTTTTCTTTTATAAATTTTATCTCTTTTTATTGCTCGATTTATTAATATTACGTCTTCGAAAAATAAAGGTTTATTAGTCTTCTTACTTATTGCAACTATTCGAGTATCAACCAAGTAACCTTTCACGACACCGGTTTCTTTACGATGATCAATGATTTCTCGTATTGCAGCACATATCAACCGTGCGGCTTTTTATGGTTTTTGTTTCTTTTTCGCCTATTCCAATAATGGCAGAAATTGTTTAAATTCTTTTTGCATCTGATGTATATCCAAAAAAACATAATCGAAGACTTTCTGCAGACTTTCTCTGTGATAGCATCTTTGTTGAATACTTAATTCATTTGGTATTACTCTGCTATAAAGAATGCTTCAACTGTAGTTTCAGCTGCAGCTATTAATAGATATGCAGAGTAAAATGTTTCCTAAAGATGCGGAAATTTATTGCTGTCATAGAACCACAAAAGATTTTACCAAGATTCAAGAATACTTCAAATTAGGTATAACACCATGTTTCTAAAACAACAGTGCAAAATGATATTTTGCATAAAAAAGGTTTACTTCCGCACAAAAAATTTTGAATCATCGATTTCGGCACGCTTGACGGAACTCGTTGGTGGAGTGCTGGAAAGAATTTTCTCAGAAAAGTCAAAATGAGACTTCTTAAAACATCACTCGATAACTGCAACCAAACAAATTAACTGAATAAATTAGATAAACAATTAACTGGAATAAATTAGATAAAGATTTGAAATTCTTCCAACCCTTTTACTCAATATCGTGTAAGGTCATCCTGCAACAACCAGTGTGAAAGAAAAGCTAATATGATGGCATGAAAAAATTTCCTTAGAGATAGTCCAGTGATGTTGGGCAAATGAGACGTACTTCATCACATTAAGTCATGATTTCTCTGTAGGTTAATCTCTTAGCTGAATTTCCGTCTAACATTAATATTTTTAGGAAGAAACAACGGAAACAATTCGGATTTAAATAAAGCGAATTCTGTAAATAGGAAATAAATGAAAAGAACAAATAGCTTGCAAATACAGAATCGGAAATTAAAATCGCAAATAGAAATCACGACTAATAATTACTAAAGAATTAATTTGGTAATTCCCATTTATGAATTTGAGGGTTTGAGCGACTGGCACGGAAGTTGATGCGACATCGCGTCCAATCACCAAAAATCCACCATCTGACAAGTTTGCTCTTCTTTTATGTTGCTCACGCTTTGTCTTTAAAATTCACTGAAATTTTCGTAATTTTGAATTTGACACTAAATCATCCGAATTATTCCAAACACTTCCTCACTTTTTTCCGCCTTTCGCTAGCTCGAAAACACTGTTCCTATATTGTCAAAGTATAGCGTTGGTAAGTTCACTTAAAATCCTGCATCCTTGCTCCTTTACTGCTTACCAATGTTTTATATCATGAAAATCACCCACATGTTTTTCAGATCCTTGAACCTAATTCGGAGATACAGAATATTACCTCCCCATTGGAGATCCAGTCAAAAATGCCTCATAATTATCTATTCACATCGATCTCTTCTTACCTTCCTTACGTCTCACTTAAACTTTAAACTTTAGTCCAATTTATTTTTAATATTTCATTCTTTCAATGCTGCAAAATTTTCAATCATGCAAATTCTAGATAGCGAAACGCATATAAGCAATAAAGTAGTTAAAGAATTGTTATTTTTATAATTTTTTGCAATGCGCGGTGGTAGAAGTAATTGTTTTATTTTCGTGGTGCTTATCAATGTTATCATCTTTATAACTTTATTTGTGTCCAACTACTCCGCCAGGCATGCAGCTGTTAAGGTTCTATTAGCTTGGAAAAATCTTGACACACGCTATAAAGTACTAAATGGAAATCTAAGTAAATTTCAAAGTGGTAAAGTTAAAAAAACAACAGAAATTCTAGTCAGATTAGCTGCAAGGAAACTTACATTGACGCACTTTTCACTAGGAAGCTAATACACTTAAAATCTCGATTTATCATCTCATGTAAGTCATTGCATTATTATTAGTTTATTTGCAGAAAACAAAGTGCAATATGCAAAATTTCTACAATGCTTTCACAACAGCTGATATACAAAATATTCAACAGAAGTAGGTATATTTCGTCTCTTGCATACGTGCAACTTCTTTGCTGAGTGAAAACCTGCATTGATTACTTTGTCCTTAGTAATCAATATTAGGTTGATATATTAGATTAAATATCACCTGTCTTCCTCGCTACTGCCTAGATTTCAGGCAAACCACCTTGGGTCATCTCGGAACATGAACACAGCAATTTAGGAAATGTCTGTTGACTGCCAAATGAAGCCAACACAGTTAGTGGAATGTGAACAGATTCGAAAGATGAAAAATGAAGAGGGGTAATCATGGAATAGAAAGAGTAGCTTAGCCAGTATATCCAGCTAGTATTAATGTTTATTGTTGACTTTCTTCGTGCACATTCTAATTCTTGGCCAATTATAGGAACACTAAACTGCGCCGCATATTTACCAATGCGACAAAATTTCCACTTGAGTTAATGCTAGAGAATTACCTACAAATTCCAACAAACAAAAGTAAGGTATATGAAAACATTGTAATCGTCCTCTTCTCTCAATCAATCTGTGTCCATAACTTTAACTTGAATTTACTCCTTTATTTATTTCAGTTTTAGACTTATCAGACCACACGCGAGACGTTACATAATTTATTTTTCTTCATAGAGAACCGTGAAATATTAGAAAGCGAAATATCAGACGTTTTCTTTTTACATTCATTTTATATTTAATTTTAGGAGAATCACCGATAAACCGAAGGTACCAATTACTCGTGCAGAATTGCTCCCATCAAATGAGTATACGTATCAAATATATTATCAAACTACATGCTGATGATTGTATTGTAAGATATAATTGCGAAGTTGACCACCTCAACTCTTCGACTATACCTGTGTTTTACTGATTTACTCGTCATTCTAATTTATTAAACAACTCATTTTAATTCAGATCACATGATCAATAATTATCAATGTAGTTGTAAAATTTTGAAAAGTTACATATTGTTTACAAATTCAATCATTCACATTCGTATATTAAAGCATTCTTCTGTAACGAATACATTTTTTTTAAAAAATTCTAAATTTAAAAAATTTTTTTCGACCCTTGCAGCTGGACCCTAGCAATTATAACATATATTATAAACGACGAAGACGAATTTATCACTCAACTATTCCACACACTCGCAAATCTGAATTTCTATTCAAAATTAATGCACGAAAAATTCACTTTATCTATCTCAACAACAAACTTAATTTGTTGTTTTGTGAACAGATTGGATCGTAAGTTATCGGCACTACACTACTTCACACATTTCCTAGCTTCTTTTTCACTCTTTATGAATTAAGCAGTTGTAAAGAATAAATGCTGCATCAATAATAACAATGGAGATTTGATACTTGCTCTGATAGAGCTACACTCCTAAGGAATGTGATGAACGAATATGATAAACTCAGTAAATTCTCCACACTTTTTTTAAAGTTGGATTTTATTTCAAACATGGTCCTTTCAGTGAAGCGACGTACAATGTGTTTCATTACCGTCTAAGAACCCGAAATTGTATCTTACAAACAAAATTGCCAATGCCTTATTTAAGGTTAAAACGTTCAATTTTTCAACTGGGGTAAGCCTACTCAACAGTTTTCTTTCTCTGAAATTTCCAGCAAATATTTCCAAATAAAGATACATTTTACAATGAATTATATCATAGTGCAAGAATGAGAAAAAAGTAATTCATGTATGTTAAGGAAATTTAAATCTACTTTCAATACCATTCGGTAATTTCGTAACAAATCAAATAAGATTAAACAATCAGCAAAGTGGACGTACACATTATCCTCCTCATAATATATGTAATCAAAAATCTCCACACCATCCAATACATATGATTCCTGAAGACTGTAGAAAATTTTTTGCTAGATTATAAAAGACCGTGTAAGCATTAATAGTGTTATGAATATATTAATTTTCAACATTATTGAATTTTTCAGAAATAGAGGAACAATACTGGCAATCATCCTAGTTTTAGTTATAGGTGTACCTATATTGATTATTCTTACCTCTCTCTTTATCATTGTTGTTATATATTGCTGCTGCCAAAAGAATGGTTGGTATCCATACAACTAAAAAATATAAAAAATGTCTATTAAAATTGTTCAGAATGTTAGTAGTCTGACGAACAAAAAGGACACTTTTGAATGACAAAGTTTCTGATCAGTAATTATTGTTAGAAAAGATTAAGTGACTCATGTGAATATATCTGTTGGTAGCTAACAATATTATTGAATAGGAACAACGGAAGATGAACTACCGAAAAGTTTGATCGAGAACTGCAGAAGAGCAGAGCCACCGCCCGAAGAACAAGGAAAATATTTGCCGGAGCCATTCGATGCCGCAGCATTCCAGTTCAAAGGACCACTTATTATTGAATATCCTAAATTACATATTCTTGTTAGTTAATCAATAGGAGTCTCATGTTTTGGATACATCCCTTAATAATATATATTAATAAGCAACACTAATTATATATGATAATAATATACATAATAAGCAGCACTAATTAAGGTTGATTTAATTTAAATTTAGGAGCATGATCTTACAAATGCAAAACCAACTGGAAGCAGTGTAAAGGATCATGTTCAATTCGATGAAAACCTTAATGTCGTATGTTTTCTAGATTATCACTAGATTTATCTCCAGTTAATTCCAGTGGGACATCTCATCTAGATTCTGGAATATCTTATTTCGATCATGCTTGCCAGCGATCGAAATATGGCGTAATATGTTCCAGAATCTTCTTTGTTGCAAAACTGGAATTATCTAATCTTTCCGTTTTAGGCTTACAACATTGGAGAAAATGTTGAAATAATTATTAAAAACTATGGACAAGGTGGAACATTATATAAATTCCAAAACAACTCTCAATTGCTACTAATTTTACTACTGCACTTTAAAACTTTCCGTATTAGACTTACAACATTGGAGAAAATAGTCTTTTCCCTTTTTGATTTAATTATCAAATAAAAAAGGAGGAGTAGAAAAAAAAAGATCTTTACTGTTTTGTTAAATTCCAGTGCTCCGAAAAATGTTGAATACCACATCTACTGTTATTTCTAAGAATGAAGAGTATCAAATCCATATTTGACCTCTTAAAAGAGAAATTATGACAGGAACCAAAATCGGAAGTGCTGAAGTGATCAAAGAAGACGGAGGAGATGAAAATGATGAGATAACCAACGAACAAGAAAACGGTTCTAAACATTCGATAATCGAAAACGGAGAAAAAATAATAGCAAAACATTCGAAAACGCAAAATACTCAATCACGAGATAAAAGAAGTGGAACAATAGAAATGTTAGATCCGAGAAAGAAATCTAGACCTGTATCAGTCCGTACACAAAGAACACAACCAAGCAGATATTCCGAATCATCCACGCAAACTCTCAGGGTTGAGAGCGAAGCGAATGTTAGAAGTCCTAACGAGCGGATTTGGATGGATATACGACAATATAACTCCAGCATGGAGTATGAAGCCAGAACAAAAAAGAGTAAATTGTTACGGAAAAGAGCTTCAACTATCTTACTTAAACAAACAGATCTCGATCAGGCACCGGCAAAATCGAGGAAGATAATGTCAGCCAATGAACATGATGCGTTATCGATCGGCGCTAATATCATGCCAACAGTGAAGATGATGAAATCTCAACAAAAAGAAGCTGAAGATGCTAATCCTTCTGCATCCGGTTCATCCAGAAGTCAATACAAGAGCTGTGACACATCCGAAAGGATGCATTGCAGCTCCTATGTGGAGGCGGGTAACAAGTCTATATTTTTACAATGATATTTCAATCGTTTTAGAATAGGATGACATATACAGCAAGTCTATTAATTTAAAGGTCGCCATTCTGATAGCTAAAATTTAGTTCAACTAAATCTGACCTATTTGTTATAAAGCTAGAATACACATATTAGCAGACCAGTAAAAATACATTTATATAAATTCATGTAAAATTACAAAAGAATATTGTTAAGTTTAGATGAAAAATAATTTCTTTGGTAGTAGATACTGGAGAATAGAAGCCTTCAAGATACTGAGACAATAATAGCGACATAAAAAATCTATATGGGAAATTAGTATTTGTAACAAACCAACTTTTTTAAAGTTTTTTACAGAGACTTAATTTTTAGTGCCTAATATATGCAAAGAAATTTTCCTTCAAATTGAATTCAAAAAAAGAGTTATAAAATGTCTGACTGTATACAATTAATGAAAATTATCAATACATTCAATATAAATCGATTCCTACTTTTTTAGGAAAAGCAGTGACTTCTGGAAAACAAAAGACAAATTAGATTATAATAATTCTCCATTAGATTATAATAATTCAGTTATACTCATACTTAGATTATAAGCAATTCCGAATTCTCCAGTCGTCTAGTAGATCTCCATAGTTTATCGTCTTCGGTGTAGATCAAATTCCACTTGTTTATTTCATTGTCATTGACTCCTTCGGACTGCGTTTATCTAACTATAAAATGTCTTAATAACCATTCTGATAATTTGTAATCCTCAGATGTAAATCGATCTCATTCAGTTGAAATAGACTGTAACCATGATAATTTGTCTTTAGTTGTTACCCGAATAAACTTGAGGATCCATGATGTTGTTCGTAACAATTTTGCCCATTTGCTAAAACGATTGCTATCAATAAGTTTAATATTATGATCCTTGCGCATTTCGAGACCTTTGCTATGGTAATTTCTTTTGGTTCGTCGTTATTGTCAAAATTGTATTTCCATTGTGGCCAGTTGATTTCCTCTTGCAGGCATGAAACTTCTAAGTTGTTTCGGATTAACACTCTTTTTGCCACATCTACGAGGTTCTCTTTTGGAATATAACAAAAGGTAACTACGTATTTCATCGATCCGATTTTGGACAAATCTTGGTAATAGATTGGAATGATTTTTTATTCAATGTAATGCACATTTAGAGTCTGACATAAGGTTACCTTTATGTTGGAGAAGCCTAGTTATGTTATGATAAATTGCGCTGCTCGCGTTCCGATGAGTACGGCCATCAGTTCTAGACGGTATTGTTATTCCTTTGATAGGAGCAATGCGCGATTTAGCGAGGATAAGCGATGATTTTATTCCTTGCATTTCCTGATGCACTAGATGCACTAATGATGAGTATGCTATGCTTGAAGCATTGGTGAACACATGCATTCAAACTGCATTCAAACTTACCGTGACTTGTCACAATCATGTAAAGATTAACCCCCAAAAATAAGAAAAATCCATTGTCTATGGTCTTGCTTATCTAATATTTGATCCCAAGAGTTGTTCTTTTTTCACAGCTGTTGTAAGAATATTTTAAATCTTACCATTATTGGAACTAGAAATCCTAGTGGGTCGTATTATGGTGCAACGAACTGTAAAATGTTCTTTTTGTTAATTCTGATTCGTTTCATGGAACGTTTTAACTTTAGTTGGATGACAGGAACTCCATGAAATGCCGAGAATTTTCGTGTTCTTTCTCATTGCTCGATCTTGCTGAAGCTTCATCGTTAGATAAAAATTCCCTTAGGTTTATTGAAGATGGATTTCATTTCCGCATATTTTTCTGTTGCGTCCTATGTTCCATTTGATGATACAATAACATTGTCCACATAAAGATTTCTAGTTATTTCTAAGGCTAATTCGCCATCATGATTTTCCAAATGATAATTCAGGGTAGCTGATAGTGAAAAGGAGCGAGATATTACTCTAAACGGGATTCTTCTAAAAGACATTTTATATTTTCGTTGGATACTTTTCCTTCTACTTCCTTTAGCCAAAGGAATCGAGTACAATTTCTTTCTGAAGGATGTAATTCTATTTACAAAAATGCCTTTTCAATATCAGCTATAATTACTCCCTTCATCATTCAGAAACGTAATAATACACCTACAAGATCTGGTAGGTTAATTGGTCCTCGATATAACACTTCGTTCAAACTTTTCTTTCCCTTTATGTGTGCTGAAGCATCGTACACAATTCTTAGTGGTAGTCTTATCCGGATTACGAACATCATGATGAATGATTCCATTTTGATTCATTTGTGACTGTACTTCTTCGATTATGCCAGAATGTAGTTAATCTTGCATTATCTTATCATATTCTTGCAATTCCTCTCTATGGGACTGAAGTCGTGCCATCAGCATTCGTAAATGTATAATCCGTAATTATCGCTGTCTTTGCATGGTTTCCATGGCCGACGTACTTCATATCCCATTTTGCTTAGTGATACTCTTCTTAAATTCTTTAGTGCTTGCTTATCATCTTGTGTATCAAGTCGATCTTGAATACCAATACAGTCTAACTTCCAAAATTGGTCTATATCTGGAGCACGATTTTCTTGGAATATCTTGTTGCATAGGTGTTACAAGACATAATGTGTCAACATAATCACTTCCTGCTATGTTGGGGCCAACTTTACTGTTCAATAGAGTGAATCCTGACTTTAGTTGCTGAATGTTTTTCATATGAATAAAGTCGAAAAAATAGTCAACTCCTATGATTATGCAGGTTGTTTTCTGTAACTTCTAAAATCGAAAATTTTAATTTTGTCTGCTACTTCAATCATTGAAGATCGTTTGTTAGATAAATGGCTTAGACAGTCATTTGATTGAAGCTTTCCGACTTTACTCCAATTTGTGTTTGAGTTATGCGGCAACTGCTGGGAATTCAATTGCCAAAGGAGGAGATTTTGTATTCTTCTTTTTCAGTTTCAAGGAGATTATGCTAAGAAATGAAGGGTTGTATCATCTACGTTAAAGAGTACTAAGGCTTGTGACTGATGTTCAGGTTTATCAGGATTAAAGACAGTAATTTCTTTATATAAAAGCAGTACTCCTTTCTTTTCTACTAGTCCAGGCTTAAAGCAATTGATTTTCTTCAATCGATCAATTCATTGTTCGACTGTAGAATATATGTGACACTTGCTATCCCAGTGATTTTTGTTGCAGAAAATGCAAGGTCTCTCATTCTTGAATTCTTTTGATTTGGCTGGATATTTTCGACAGTAGCGGTATCTCTCATTTGCTTTGATTGTTTCATTTCAATCAATGCAGAGGTTTCTGGAATGATTGAATTAGGATGGCGTCTAATCAAATTTCTTTAATTTACGCTATTTGAATATTGCCATTCCATTACCTGGTCGTTTCTGTTGATTCTTTTCCTAAGAAACTGTCGAAGTTTTATTATAGACCACTGGTCATCTTCTTTTTGTTGATAAAGTTGGTTCAGTATTCAGTTTGATAATTTGGGTTCTATTATAGTTTCAATGGTGGGTTGCTCTACGTTTTCCCCAATTGCTCCATTTCTTCGACTATTGTTTTCCAGTTTCGGTCGTTTCGTTTTATAGATATAAACTCATTTATGGTGGAAACACGACAAAATTTTTCTACTAGTAATTCTCTTATAATTTTCAAGTAGTCTATCATGTCCTTTTACTAGCTGTAGGGCGCTTCTCTTAGATAAGAAACCAAGTAATTTAACTTTTGTATATCGGGTATGTTTTGAGAGTATATGGAGGCTTCGAAACTACTCCAAAACTCTTTCCATGTTTTAAGATCACCAGTGAACGTTGGTAACGATAGTTGAGACAAATTTACTGCTGGACGATATTCAGCTAGAATGTGTTCCTTATTTCGTGTTAAACGTTTAAGAGCTAACTCGGTATCGTCCTCATATATTGATAAGATTATAATAGTATCTGTACCTGTATTAATTAAATTTAAAATACCTCTATCATCAGTTGCCATTTCTTTATATTTCTTTTCTTCTTTCTTTCTTTGCGACATTGGGTTTATTGAATGTATTCCAACCATTCGTCGGAGTGCCAATGTATTTTTCGGGGCGCATCAATTTTTCCTTGATGATTCTTGCCCTTGTTTCGTATGGCATAATACTTCTATTGCCGCTTTTTGTCTAACAAAGATAGATAAAGTGTTTCATCGAAAACTTTTTCGAGATTTGCTTTTACCGATCTTGTTCTTACAATTATGCTGGTAGACATACCTCACCTCAGGCACCAAAAAACTTTGTCGTGGAATGTATTGACTGCCAGATACTTTATTTTGCCTCAAATTTGGGTAATTAAACCAACAAATCAATATTATAATAATAATGCGTAACGAAAGATATAATCTATTGTAAGTTAAAATGATGTCAAAAACCACCCGAAAATGTAGAATGGATAACTGTAATGGTGGACGGTTGTTTATGTGCAGAACTGAACTGACCAAATATCCGGCAGAGAACATTTTAGCTGATGTGAAACAAAGATTGTTAATAAAGGGTTTGCTAACGAAGGATTTTTTTTTTTTTTTTGTGAGAAAAAGGAATTAGCATAATGACTTAAATGATATAGACATAGATAAGTTACAAATGCGAAATTATTGGACAATGGCATCTATTAAAGTTATGAGAATTTTAAATGTATCAGTGTAAATGTATCGAATGCAGTTTAAACGCATCAACATTTTTATAACATATATGATCTTGTTGTAAACACTTCCAATCCTTCACACATGCGATTTTATTATATGCACATCTTAACACATTGACAACGTTAAATGGGAATTTAAGATAAAATTCTGGATGGTCATGTCATAGAAGCAAAAGGAGCATTTTGGATTCTGTTTCCGTCCCCAACGCATATCTTTGATGGTCCATGTTGGCATATAACATGATAGAATAATTGAAAGCAGAAAGAGAAAGGCCTAGCTGACAAGGTGAATGTGATAATCATATGAGTGTAACCCAAAGACAAAATATGAATATGAAAATATATTTTCAAATATATTTCAAATAAATATGAAAATATATTTTCAAAATTTCTAGATATACTAGAAAAAAAAGATAGTAGAAGTCTATTCTTTCCGTCAAAATCTTAACTACGCCAAGATAAAAAATTTATATGCTTGATTTGATTACAATCGTTTGGATTTATCAGTAGCATCGGTATGTTATTAATCGTCATAAAAGGTAGGTACGTATACTACGTAACACTCTGTTTCACTGGAGCACTTTTTGTACACTGGACAAGATGATAAAATTACGATAGAATTATCGACAGCAATGGGCAGTTTGTTCAAAGAGGGTATCAACTTGACACTGAATTGATTTCATAGATTTATATTTTTCATATATCGTTTTTTTTTTTTTTTTTTCATATATTAACTATTGTCCATGATGAGCATCGTCTATATCACGACTAAACCATCATCGTTTAAATCATTATATATTAAAGCAAGAAAAAAAGCATGTTATTCACTTTTCCAGTTGCTGACCGTTATATTCAATAGGTTTGTTAGTTCAACATCGTGAGTCGGATTGTTTAATTTTTGGCAGTCGGTTATTCAAAAGTGTTTCCTGGATGAAATAAAGATTTGGAAAATTTTTTATTGCTCTTTCTTCTAATACACTTTGGCTGAATTTTTTGAAAAATTTATTCAAATTTTAAGATAAATGCAGCAAAAGTAAGCATGCGTAAAGCAGATGCAAACTGTTGGATATCATGCGTAAAGCAGATGCAAACTGTGGGACCTGTTGGATATCGACCAAATAATGAAATTTTAAGCTTTTTGAAAAATTCTCGCTATGTTTTTCATTTCATTTATGTTTTAGTTTACAATTGTGTTCAAATTTTATAATCTCCAGAATTGATGTTTGCATGATTCATTTGTTTTGTTTTCATGTTTTAACATTTAAAGGGAAAGAATGTTCACTGTTATCGACAATCTAGTATGCAGGACATGTTTTTGTTTTCTCTAGGCGAAAGTTTAGTTTTCTCATTTTTTTTAAGCAGAAAAAATAAATAAAAAAGACCGTATTATGTTCGTTGAATAAGATTAAATTTGTTTAGAAATTTCACAGCAGCACTACAATATTTTGTCTGCATAAGTATATCTACCTCAGATCACTTTTATAACCTAATTTATTAGGAATATTCATTTGGTCATCGAAGCGATGCTTCTAGTGTTATCCATGCACAAAGCACCCAACTAATACCTGAAAGCTAAATTTAAAAGAAAAATGTTGCTTAAGAACTTGAGGCAACATTTTTTATTACGAAAAACATTCTGTTGATATATTTTTAATTCACCATAACTAGAAAAAAAAAGCTAATAACTTTCGAAACTAAATAACAGACCGAAGATTGATGATTCCATTCATCGAAGAAAGACATTATACTGACAAAAAAATTTTTTCCATTTGATAAGATTAATTTTTCCGAAATCGTCAAAAAAAGGAGGAAAAAGCTTTTTGCTCATATAACGTTGATGTTCTGTTTTAATCCTCGAAGACGGAATACACTACATATCCACTAAAACGTCGGTTGTTATGCAGCTATTTTCTTCTGTTTTCAACAAAATGTTATTTTCTAGTGCTCTGGCAAATAATTCCAGATTTGTTGCCTCCAGCATGGATGCGACACACTTATATGAATGGAAGAAAGAGAGAAAAAAACGAATACTTAATGAAAACGACTAATGAATTACTAATAACGTGTCTTATTATCAATTCATGAAGAGAGTAGTGTTTAAGCATTAAAATATAGTGTAAATGAAAAATATAAAAGAATCACAGAAAGTTCAATAGATTTTAATAAATACTTCAGTGTGAAGTATTAATTTTGATACACATAAATAGCGTATCAAATTGAACGAGACACTTAGCACTTAGTAAAACTGACATGCAAAGATCATCAATCTAAAAATACTTAATCTAATAATGGACATAAATACAGTAAGCTTCGGGAGGTTCGTCGGATCCAGCAACTTTTGTCGAATTAGAAAATGTGCAAAATCTCTAGCAACGTTAATAGCATTCTTCTTAAACACCGAGATTCCTAACCCCATATGATGCTGTCTTGAAAATTTGCATTGATTTTTCTCTAAACATTAAATGAGCACCTTACATACACATAATAAATTTTCCATGAAAACTTATTTTGCTCTATGCATAAGTCAATAACATGAATAGAAGCAAAAATTATGGAAAATACATAAACCTGATATACATAGTTCGCATCGGAAACGTGTTTTTCACCATAATTCGCCAAAGGAGTAGTGCTGCAGGAGGTGTGCCGAGTTTTCTTTTTTCGAGCCAACCATATAACCATCCTCGAATTTTGTCCAATACAGCCATAATTCTGATATGAAAACACTTCGATTTTCCAGATAATTAGATCAGCAATATTTCAAGGAAAGTATATCTTCCAAATTTCCAATATTTCTATAGAATGAACGGTCCTGCTTTGTACAACTGATTAAATTCAAGGTGCAACTCAGTAGTACTAGCTTTGATCTGTCACAAACGCATAATCATTCAATCATCATTAAGTATAGGGAAAACAACCATGGAAAGCGGATTTGAATGGAGAATATTGATGTTATTCTTTTCTCGCTTATTCAGAGATTACAATATATCCTTATATCCTCAAAAGAAATGGCATGAATATCTCCAATAGGAATTTCATCTGATACTTAGAAAGGGAATATTTTTTGGATCACATGTTTTTGATTTTGACAAAAAGAAGTGATAAAACTTTCTACTGTCCCAGAAATTTCGAAATGTTTAGAGGAGTCTGCCATATACGCCATGGATTTCATAGGAATACTTTTTTTTTTTTTTTTTTTTTTTTTTTTAAAGAGGAGCAATATTTTCGATGCCATAATTCTGCAAATATAACAATATCACTAGAAGACGTTTTGATTAATTCATTAACTCCTACCATTTCTCTACAGATATAACAATATCACTAGATGAGATTTTGATTATTTCATTAACTCATACCATTTCTCTACAGATAAAACAAGATCACTAGAAGACATTTTGATTAATTCATTAACTCATACCATTTCTTTACCAATATAACAAGACCACAAGAAGACATTTTGATTAATTCATGCCATAATTCTGCAAATATAACAATATCACTAGAAGACGTTTTGATTAATTCATTAACTCCTACCATTTCTCTACAGATATAACAATATCACTAGATGAGATTTTGATTATTTCATTAACTCATACCATTTCTCTACAGATAAAACAAGATCACTGGAAGACATATTGATTAATTCATTAACTCATATCATTTCTTTACCAATATAACAAGACCACTAGAAGACATTTTGATTAATTCATTAACTCATATCATTTCTTTACCAATATAACAAGACCACTAGAAGACATTTTGATTAATTCATGCCACTTCTCTACTGATATAACAATATCAGTAGAAGACATTTTGATTAATTCATGCCACTTCTTTGTAAATATAACAATATCACTAGAAGACATTCTGATTATTTCATGCCATATATCAGCAAATATAACAATATCACTAGAAGACATTTCGATTAATTCGATAACTCATACCATTTCTCTACAGATCACTAGAAGGCATCTTTTATTCATTAACTCGTACCATTTCACTAAAGATTTAACAATATCACTAGAAGACAGTTTTTTTAATTCATGTCACTTTTCTACTGATATAACAATATCAATAGAAGCGATATTGATTAATTCATTAACTCATACCATTTCTCTACAGATATAACAATATCACTAGAAGACATTTTGATTAATTCATGCCACTTCTCTACTGATATAACAATATCACTAGAAGAGATTTTGATTAATTCATTAACTCATACCATTTCTTTATCAATATAGCAAGATCAATTGAAGACATTTTGATTAATTCATTAACTCATACCATTTCTTAACAGATCACTAGAAGGCACTTTTTATTCATTAACTCATACAATTTCTCTACAGATATAACAATATCACTAGAAGACATTTTGATTAATTCATATCACTTCTCTACCGATATAACAATATCAATAGAAGCGATATTGATTAATTCATTAACTCATACAATTTCTCTACAGATATAACAATATCACTAGAAGACATTTTGATTAAATCATTAACTCATACCATTTCTCTACAGGTATAACAATATCACTAGAAGATATTTTGATTAATTCGTGCCACTTCTTTCTAAATATAACAATATCACTAGAAGACATTTTGATTAATTCATGCCACTTCTATCTAAATATAACAATATCACTAGAAGACATTTTGATTAATTCATTAACTCATACCATTTCTCTGCAGATATAACAATATCACTAGAAGACATTTTGATTAATTCATTATCTCATACCATTTCTCTACAGGTATAACAATATCACTAGAAGACATTTTGATTAATTCATGCCACTTCTTTCTAAATATAACAATATCACTAGAAGACATTTTGATTAATTCATTAACTCATACCATTTCTCTACAGATATAACAATATCACAAGAAGACATTTTGATTAAATCATTAACTCATACCATTTCTCTACAGATATAACAATATCACTAGAAGACATTTTGATTATTTCATTAACTCATACCATTTCTTTATCAATATAACAATATCACTAGAAGACATTCTGATTAATTCATTAACTCATACCATTTCTCTACAAGTATAACAATATCACTAGAAGACATTTTGATTAATTCATTAACTCCATACCATTTCTCTACAGATATAACAATATCACTAGAAGGCATTTTGATTAATTCATTAACTCCTACCATATCTCTACAGATAAAACAAGATCACTAGAAGACATATTGATTAATTCATTAACTCATATCATTTCTTTACCAATATAACAAGACCACTAGAAGACATTTTGATTAATTCATGCCATAATTCTGCAAATATAACAATATCACAAGAAGACATTTTGATTAATTCATTAACTCATACCATTTCTCTACAGATAAAACAACATCACTAGAAGAGATTTTGATTAATTCATTAACTCGTACCATTTCTCTACAGATTTAACAATATCACTAGAAGACAGTTTTTTTAGTTCATGTCACTTCTCGACTGATATAACAATATCACTAGAAGAGATTTTGATTAATTCATTAACTCATACCATTTCTCTACAGATATAACAATATCACTAGAAGACATTTTGAATAATTCATGCCACTTCTTTGTAAATATAACAAGATCAATTGAAGACATTTTGATTAATTCATTAACTCATACCATTTCTCTACAGATATAACAATATCACAAGAAGACATTTTGATTAAATCATTAACTCATACCATTTCTCTGCAGATATAACAATTTCACTAGAGGACATTTTGATTAGTTCATTAACTCCTACCATTTCTCTGCAGATATAACAATATCACTAGAAGACATTTTGATTAATTCATTAACTCCTACCATTTCTCAGCAGATATAACAATATCACTAGAAGACATTTTGATTAATTCATTAACTCATACCATTTCTCTACAGGTATAACAATATCACTAGAAGACATTTTGATTAATTCATGCCACTTCTTTGTAAATATAACAATATCACTAGATGACATTTTGATTAATTCATTAACTCATACCATTTCTCTACAGATAAAACAACATCACTAGAAGAGATTTTGATTAATTTCATTAACTCATAACCATTTCTCTACAGATATAACAATATCACTAGAAGACATTTTGATTAATTCATGCCATTCATTCTGCAAATATAACAATATCACTAGAAGACATCTTGATTAATTCATTAACTCATACCATTTCTCTACAGATAAAAACATCACTAGAAGAGATTTTGATTATTTCATTAACTCATACCATTTCTCTACTGGTATAACAATATCACTAGAAGGCATTTTGATTAATTCATTAACTCATATCATTTCTTTACAAATATAAACAATATCACTAGAAGACATTTTGAATTAATTCATGCCCATAATTCTGCAGATATAAGCAATATCACAAGAAGACATTTTGATTAATTCATTAACTCATACCATTTCTCTAACAGATAAAACAACATCACTAGAAGAGATTTTGATTAATTCATTAACTCGTACCATTTCTCTACAGATTTAACAATATCACTAAGAAGACATTTTGATTAATTCATGCCAACTTCTTTGTAAATATAACAAGATCAATTGAAGACATTTTGATAAATTCATTAACTCCTTCCATTTCTCTACAGATATTACAATATCACAAGAAGACATTTTGATTAAATCATTAACTCATACCATTTCTCTGCAGACATAACAATATCACTAGAGGACATTTTGATTAATTCATTAACTCCTACCATTTCTCTGCGGATATAACAATATCACTAGAAGACATTTGATTAATTCATTAACTCATACCATTTCTCTACAGGTATAACAATATCACTAGAAGACATTTTTGATTAATTCATGCCACTTCTTTCTAAATATAACAATATCACTAGATGACATTTTGATTAATTCATTAACTCATACCATTTCTCTACAGATAAAACAAATCACTAGAAGAGATTTTGATTATTTCATTTACTCATACCATTTCTCTACAGGTATAACAATACCACTAGAAGACATTTTGATTAATTTATGCCATAATTCTGCAAATATAAACAATATCACTAGAAGACATCTTGATTAATTCATTAACTCATACCATTTCTCTACAGATAAAAACAACATCACTAGAAGAGATTTTGATTATTTCATTAACTCATACCATTTCTCTACTGGTATAAACAATATCACTAGAAGGCATTTTGATTAATTCATTAACTCATATCATTTCTTTACCAATATAACAAGACCACTAGAAGACATTTTGATTAAATCATGCCAAAATTCTGCAAATATAACAATATCACTAGAAGACATTTTGATTAATTCATTAACTCCTACCATTTCTCTGCGGATATAACAATATCACTAGAAGACATTTGGATTAATTCATTAACTCATACCATTTCTCTAACAGGTATAACAATATCACTAGAAGACATTTTGATTAATTCATGCCACTTCTTTCTAAATATAACAATATCACTAGATGACATTTTGATTAATTCATTAACTCATACCATTTCTCTACAGATAAAACAACATCACTAGAAGAGATTTTGATTATTTCATTTACTCATACCATTTCTCTACAGGTATAACAATACCACTAGAAGACATTTTGATTAATTTATGCCATATTCTCTGCAAATATAACAATATCACTAGAAGACATCTTGATTAATTCATTAACTCATACCATTTCTCTACAGATAAAACAACATCACTAGAAGAGATTTTGATTATTTCATTAACTCATACCATTTCTCAACCGATGTAACAATATCACTAGAAGCGATATTGATTAATTCATTAACACATACCATTTCTCTACAGATATAACAATATCACTAGAAGACATTTTGATTAATTCATTGCCACTTCTTTCTAAATATAACAATATCACTAGAAGATATTTTGATTAATTCATGCCACTTCTCCTACTGAATATAGCAATATCACTAGAAGAGATTTTGATTAAATCATTAACTCATACCATTTCTTTATCAATATAGCAAGATCAATTGAAGACATTTTGATTAATTCATTAACTCATACCATTTTCTTTACAGATCACTAGAAGGCACTTTTTAATTCATTAACTCATACCATTTCTCTACAGATAAACAACATCACTAGAAGAGATTTTGATTAATTCATTAACTCATACCATTTCTCTACAGATATAACAATATCACAAGAAGACATTTTGATTAAATCATTATCTCATACCATTTCTCTACAGATATAACCATATCACTAAAGACATTTTGATTATTTCATTAACTCATACCATTTCTTTATCAATATAACAAGACCACTAGAAGACATTCTGATTAATTCATGCCACTTCTCTAACTGATATAACAATATCAGTAGAAGACATTTTGATTAATTTCATTGCCAACTTCTTTGTAAATATAACAATATCACTAGAAGACATTCTGATTATTTCATGCCATATATCAGCAAATATAACAATATCACTAGAAGACATTTCGATTAATTCGATAACTCATACCATTTCTCTTACAGATCACTAGAAAGGCATTTTTTATTCATTAACTCGTACCATTTCACTAAAGATTTAACAATATCACTAGAAGAAGTTTTTTTAATTCATGTCACTTTTCTACTGAATATACAATATCAATAGAAGCGATATTGATTAATTCATTAACACATACCATTTCTCTAACAGAATATAACAATATCACTAGAAAGACATTTTGATTAAATTCATGCCACTTCTTTCTAAATATAACAATATCACTAGAAGACATTTTGATTAATTCATTAACTCATACCATTTCTTTATCAATATAGCAAGATCAATTGAAGACATTTTGATTAATTCATTAACTCATACCATTTCTTTAGCAGATCACTAAGAAGGCACTTTTTATTCATTAACTCATACCATTTCTCTACAGATAAAACAACATCACTAGAAGAGATTTTGATTAATCATTAACCTCCTACCATTTCTCTACAGATAAAACAACATCACCGGAAGAGATTTTGATTAATTCATTAACTTCGTACCATTTCTCTCTCTACAGATTTAACAATACCACTAGAAGACAGCTTTTTAATTCATATCACTTCTCTTCCGATATAACAATATCAATAGAAGCGATATTGATTAATTCATAAACTCATACAATTTCTCTACAGATATAACAATATCACTATAAGACATTTTGATTAATTCATGCCACTTCAATCTAAATATAACAATATCACTCGAAGACATTTTGATTAATCCATGCCACTTCAATCTAAATATAACATATCACTAGAAGACATTTTGATTAATTCATTAACTCATACCATTTCTCTCTGCAGATATAACAATATCACTAGAAGACATTTTGATTAATTCATGCCACTTCTTTCTAAATATAACAATATCACTAGAAGACATTTTGATTAATTCATTAACTCAATACCATTTTCTCTACAGATATAACAATATCACAAGAAGACATTTTGATTAAATCATTATCTCATACCATTTCTCTACAGATTATAACAATATCACTAGAAGACATTTTGATTATTTCATTAACTCATACCAATTTCTTTATCAATATATAACAAGACCACTAGAAGACATTCTGATTAATTCATTAACTCATACCATTTCTCTACAAGTATAACAATATCACTAGAA
>NW_025062315.1:0-33312 GCF_000002995.4 Brugia malayi
AAATAAAAACAAAAGTTTTTCTGTACCGATAAAAAAAAAAACAAGCTTTCTGTGCTAATTGCATTTCAGGATATTAGCAAATCATTCAAACTAGACAAGATGGACAAATGCGTTAAAAGGAAAGTTGAAAAATTAGAAAAAAACTGCAATCCAAAACATTTTTCGTTATTTGGATAAAGTTTTGGCTAGAAATTTCTGGAAAATATTTGCATTGCACTGAGAATGGCTCAGTGAATAATGCTTTCGCTTTCTCTATTATGATAAATTCACTGCAATCAGATTGATGGATAGATCATTAACTATATTATGTTTGCAGCAGAAAAAAGTTGATTAGAACAAAGTTAAATAATACATAAAGTTTGCTAAATTGATGGGTTAAATAAACGATATTCACAACAGATTGTTTTAAATTGCAATTAAAGGCAAGCGAAGAGAACACATAGTTGGATATTTATATGGAACATATTTTGTCATTTCTTCGCTATTTATTGCTTTTAATTATTGAAGACTAAGAATTGTGCAGATTTATAGCGCGGATCAAGTAGTTGAAGTAATGACATGGTCATAGATCGCAAAACGATAACTTCTGGCTCGGCATTTCATAGTAATATTGATTGTTCTCGTTTTTTTTTTTTTTTTTTTTTTTTGAACAGTTTCATTAACATTTGAAATTCATTTTTTCTTATACACTGCTTCATTTATAAAAGATTTTTCTAGATTTTAGATGAGAAACACTAATTTAAGATACCAATGAACTGATTAAATAATAGGACAATTACATTATTTTACTAATTTCACTAGAGCAAAAAAATGAGCAAGAATGCTATATCAGTACGCTACAGCAATTCAAAAACCTGATGATCCGCATGATTTAGCCGATGATTTTTTGCGTAAAACTTAATTACAAAAGCGTATTTTAATATTTAAACTATAAAATGACAATACAATATATAACCAGCTCTGGTACAACGCACGTAACATAGTCAATTAAGTTCAAAATAAGCTTTTTTTTAGTAGTTTTGGCACTTAATAAAAATTGAAATTGATAAATTGGAACCAATTTCCTTGTCTAATGTAAGAAAACTATAACAAATTTTAAAATTTTTAAAAAATTCAAAATTTAAATTTGAATTTAAATTTAATTTAAATTCTTAAATTGAATTAAAATCACGATTAATTGAAAGTTTTATTAATTTTGCTGATGAATTTATGCGCAAAACTTAATTACAAAAGCGTATTTTAAAATTTAAACTATATAATAACAACGCAATATACGACCAGCACTGGTACAATGCACGTAACATAGTAATATTAGGTTCAAAATAAGCTTTTTTTAGCAGTTTTGGCACTTAATTAAAATTGAAATTGATAAATTGGAACCAATTTCCTTGTCTAATGTAAGAAAACTATAACAAATTTTAAATTTTTTAAAAAATTCAAAATTTAAATTTGAATTTAAATTTAATTTAAATTCTTAAATTGAATTAAAATCATGATTAATTGAAAGTTTTATTAATTTTGCTGATGAATTTATGCGCAAAACTTAATTACAAAAGCGTATTTTAATATTTAAACTATAAAATAACAACGCAATATACGACCAGCACTGGTACAATGCACGTAACATAGTCAATTAATTTCAAAATAAGCTTTTTTTAGTAGTTTTGGCACTTAACTAGAATTAAAATTGATAAATTAGAACCAATTTCCTTGTCTAATGTAAGAAAACTATAACAAATTTTAAAATTTTTAAAAAATTCAAAATTTAAATTTGAATTTAAATTTAATTTAAATTCTTAAATTGAATTAAAATCATGATTAATTGAAAGTTTTATTAATTTTGCTGATGAATTTATGCGCAAAACTTAATTACAAAAGCGTATTTTAATATTTAAACTATAAAATAACAACGCAATATACGACCAGCACTGGTACAATGCACGTAACATAGTCAATTAATTTCAAAATAAGCTTTTTTTAGTAGTTTTGGCACTTAACTAAAATTAAAATTGATAAATTACAACCAATTTCCTTGTCTAATGTAAGAAAACTATAACAAATTTTAAAATTTTTAAAAAATTCAAAATTTAAATTTGAATTTAAATTTAATTTAAATTCTTAAATTGAATTAAAATCATGATTAATTGAAAGTTTTATTAATTTTGCTGATGAATTTATGCGCAAAACTTAATTACAAAAGCGTATTTTAATATTTAAACTATAAAATAACAACGCAATATACGACCAGCACTGGTACAATGCACATAACATAGTAAATTAAGTTTCAAAATAAGCTTTTTTTAGCAGTTTTGGCACTTAATTAAAATTAAATTGATAAATTGGAACCAATTTCCTTGTCTAATGTAAGAAAACTATAACAAATTTTAAAATTTTTAAAAAATTCAAAATTTAAATTTGAATTTAAATTTAATTTAAATTCTTAAATTGAATTAAAATCATGATTAATTGAAAGTTTTATTAATTTTGCTGATGAATTTATGCGCAAAACTTAATTACAAAAGCGTATTTTAATATTTAAACTATAAAATGACAACGCAATATACGACCAGCACTGGTACAATGCACATAACATAGTAAATTAGGTTCAAAATAAGCTTTTTTTAGCAGTTTTGGCACTTAATTAAAATTGAAATTGATAAATTGGAACCAATTTCCTTGTCTAATGTAAGAAAACTATAACAAATTTTAAAATTTTTAAAAAATTCAAAATTTAAATTTGAATTTAAATTTAATTTAAATTCTTAAATTGAATTAAAATCATGATTAATTGAAAGTTTTATTAGTTTTGCTGATAAGTTTATGCGCAAAACTTAATTACAAAGCGTATTTTAATATTTAAACTATAAAATGACAACGCAATATACGACCAGCACTGGTACAATGCACGTAACATAGTCAATTAAGTTCAAATTAAGCTTTTTTTTAGTAGTTTCTATTCTTTTTTATTTGTTTTTTGTATCTTTTATGTGTATGGATAAAGGATGTTTTTTTAGAAGATATTAATATTCTTTTTTCTTTTTATGGACAATATTCTTTTTATGATTATCGAATATTTGATCAAAGATTTCGGTAATTTTTATTTATTGAATTGACTTTATTTTTTTCTATTTTTCGGACTTCTTTAGATTCTTCTTTATATCTTTTAACTTGGTTAGGGGGAATTTGATCTCCTGTGGGTATTTTATCTCCAGATTATCTTGGTATTAATGGTATAACTAGTTTATTTTTGATAATGCATAGTCAATGCATAGTCCATTTTAAAATTTTCTCGACGATATTTGTGTTTAAATATGGATAAATGTGAGAATTTTTTATTGTTGTGTATTTTTATTGATGCATTTTTTTTAATGTTTCCAATTTTTTAAATGCACTCATAATTGCTTTGTTATGAATGATAGAATTTATGGTAGAATTTTTTATATTGGCACTGGATTGCATGGAAGTCATGTATTAATTGGTGTTTTTTTTTTTTCTTGTTATTAATTTTTTTTCCTGTTAAATTGCATAATTTTAATTGATATCATACTCAAGCATACGATATATCCATTGATTATTGGCGTTTTTCAGAATGAATGTGAGGTATTATGTTTTGTTTATTATATGTTTGAGGCTCTTAATTTTTATTTGTAAGATATCTATTTTATTTTGTTATTTTTTAGGGCTTATTTTCAATGATAATTTTTTGTTATTTTTATATTTTTTTTTTTACTTTATTTATATTTTTCTTTTTCAATATAATTATTACCAAATATTAGTAATTATTCTATTAACAATTACTAAATTAAATACAATTCTTAGAGTATTATAACTTTAATGTTATAGAATTGTATTTATTTAATAAACCAACTACTTCATT
Organism: Brugia malayi; assembly: GCF_000002995.4. Taxonomy (NCBI): domain Eukaryota; kingdom Metazoa; phylum Nematoda; class Chromadorea; order Rhabditida; family Onchocercidae; genus Brugia; species Brugia malayi. The sequence continues at coordinate 3,878 of NW_025062315.1, forward strand.
CTTAATAAATAAATTATCCTATATGTGTATATATTATAAAATTATTAGTGTTGATTTGCAATGCTAAGATTTTTATGCACTAGGGCTTTTTAGTGTGTATTCGTTTTAAGCGCGGCTGGTTTTAAGCTAGTAGGAATTTTAAGTATTATTTTTGTATAACTAATTGTTGATTAGTAGGTTAAAGATTCTTTTAATGTGGTATGATAATTTTTAAGTCTGTGAGACTCATATTTTCGAGGTTTTACCATATTTGAAAGATTATTTTAAATTTAGAATTTTTGACTCTTAATCTTTTTATTTTTATGTTATTTTTGTAAAGGGTTTTAGTTTTTTTTTTTTTTTTTTTTTTTTTTTTTTTTTTTTTTTTTTTTTTTTTTTATATTAGAAAATTTTTTTTTTTTTTTTTTTTAATAGGACGTCATTTGTTGGGTGGAATACAGTATCGTGTTGGACCTAATAAAGTTGGTTACTCTGGAGTTTTTCAAGCGTTATTTGATGGTCTTAAATTATTGAAGAAGAAAGGTAAAGAAGGTTTTTTTTTTTTATTTTTCTTCTTGACTATCTTTTTTGTTAATGCTTATTTGTGGCTATTATATATATCTAGCCTATTATATTTCGTTTAGGTGTATTAGGGGTGGATGTCGGGTTAGTTTTATTTATAAATATGGGTACATCTTATTCTTTCTTAATTTTCTTTTGTAGCTTTTGTATAATTAATTTTTAGTGAATGAAGGATGTTTTTTTTTGAAGATATTAGTGGGCAATATTCCAGAAGCTTTAATATGTCCTTGCAACAATACTTGAATGATAACAAACCATTTACAAGGCAACAATAAACATATTCTTGTTTTAGTTACCACTTATAAACCAATTGCAAGCTACTTATAAACGACTCACAAACCATCTACAAACTACTTACAAACCAATTACAAACCAACAAAAATTAAAACCACTCAATTATTAACAATCAAACTTATCGATTAAATTAAACAAATCACTATTTTATTCTTAAAATTCAACTGTTATCATGTTTTTGTTTTAGTGCAAAAAAATCATATTTTATTTCAAATTTTCAACTTTTAGCATTCGATTAATAGATTTTACTAGTAAAAATGATTTTCTTTTATTTTCATATTTAAATGAATAAATAACTTACTTGCATTTGCATAAAAATAGCTTCTCGATCGCTGACCATTTCAGCTAAAATTTTTTGTACCAAGTATATTTCTAAATGTTGTTTGTACCAATAATTTAGTGGAACGACCAGCATCCTCAACATTTGTCACGGATACAGTGACATTCGAAATACGGAAATATATGACTGCATTTACAGCTACTGTCACCGAATCGCATGAAAAAATCTACATTTTATTGTTATTTTATAAGATGAAAAAAAAAAAAAAATTTTTAATTTGAAAAAAATGAAAAAATTGTTGAAATTTCAACATTTTTGATAAATGATTATAAAAAGGAATTCAATTAAAAGATAGGTAATGCTATTAAGAAAAGATATGCTTTGTTTGATGAAAAATTTAATCTAACATTAATGCTATCAATAAATTATTACATTGTTATGCAAGTGACTCAATTAAACATAATTAAACACATACAAATCTTTTTGAGTTATGAATTAAATGAAAGAAAAAAGGAAGTAAATTATTATAATAAAATTAAAATAAATAAGTAAAAAAAAATACCTCGTGTGGTGGTACATCAAATGATACGAAACGTAAATCCACTTTCCTGTAGCAATCAATGCATGGCAAAATAAAAAATAAGCCTATAAAAAGCATACAAAAATTTTATAAAATATTTCCGAGTGCAAATATAAATTTAAAAAAATAAAAATTTTTCTAGAAAAAAAAAAATAATAATCCAGGTCCTCGAGCTTTACCAGTCATTAATTTTCCCAAACGAAATATCACTGCTCACTCATATTCTTGTACAACCTGAAATAATTTCACTGAAAATACTACTTATTATGTTAATCATATGTACAAAAAAAATTCATAAATGATAAAGTAGAGAAAAATTCGATCAAAATTTTAAGTTTTTCAAAAATTATTTTTTATCTCTCGTTACTTTTCTTTTTCGCTATCTCTCTTTTTACCTTCTACTTTTAATCTTATTCTCATCTATTTTAAAATCTTCTTTAAAAATCATCAAAAAAAATTTTTTAATTGTAAGAAATCAGTAACCAATTAAATTTGAAACCTTAAAACCAATTAAAATTTGAAACAAACACAAGCTGAAAATGGTAGCGCTAATAAGACGGCAACATATGCCACAATTATAAGCATCCAACCACAAATGCCAAACTCAAGTTTAATACTAGCTGGAATCATCTACTAATGTTTTGAATTGAAATTGTTTATGCTTGAAAAAACAAAGAAAAAAAATAGTGAATAATAAAATTACTTTTACCGGAATATGCCCTACCAAGCTATTTTCATTTTAATATTTTTAATTACTTTCTCCTTAACACTGAATCTTTCTGCCTTGAATCATATTACATGTTTTTTCTTTTTTTTTTTTTTTAATTTAAAATTAATAAATCCGCAGCATAAAATGAGAAGAAACTCTTTAGCACAGCAGTAACTCGTATTTGTTCAACAAAGTTTAATCGACTGAATTAAACAATTATCGAATTATAAAGTGAATAATTTCAAAAATAATCTCGCTTAACTTGCTAGATAAAGCTACAAAATCAAAATCAATGAACATAACATATAATTTTTGATCGTAAATGGAAAAACCGAAATCAATTAAAGCATATCCTTTTAGTATATTAATTTAAATCTTAGAAAAGAGGTAAAGACCGAGACCGAGGTGCTTGATGACAAACCATTATAACAAAGCAACAATAAACATCTTCTTGCTTTAGTTACTAGCTACAAACCATTTACAAACCAACCGCAAACCAATTACAAACCAATTACAAACCACTCACAAACCAATTACAAACCACCTACAAACCAATTACAAACCACCTACAAACCACCTACAAACCAATTACAAACCAATTACAAACCACCTACAAACCAATTACAAACCACCTACAAACCAATTACAAACCAATTACAAACCACTCACAAACCAATTACAAACCACCTACAAACCAATTACAAACCACCTACAAACCAATTACAAACCACCTACAAACCAATTACAAACCACTTACAAACCAATTACAAACCAACCGCAAACCAATTACAAACCACTTACAAACCAATTACAAACCACTCACAAACCAATTACAAACCACTTACAAACCAATTACAAACCACTCACAAACCAATTACAAACCAATTACAAACCACCTACAAACCAATTACAAACCACCTACAAACCACCTACAAACCAATTACAAACCAATTACAAACCACCTACAAACCAATTACAAACCACCTACAAACCACTCACAAACCAATTACAAACCACTTACAAACCAATTACAAACCACTCACAAACCAATTACAAACAACCTACAAACCTGCCTTATTTCATGTAATTAAAAATAAAAACAAAAGTTTTCTGTTCCGATAAAAAAAAAAAAACAAGCTTTCTGTGCTAATTGCATTTCAGGATATTAGCAAATCATTCAAACTAGACAAGATGGACAAATGCGTTAAAAGGAAAGTTGAAAAATTAGAAAAAAACTGCAATCCAAAACATTTTTCGTTATTTGGATAAAGTTTTGGCTAGAAATTTCTGGAAAATATTTGCATTGCACTGAGAATGGCTCAGTGAATAATGCTTTCGCTTTCTCTATTATGATAAATTCACTGCAATCAGATTGATGGATAGATCATTAACTATATTATGTTTGCAGCAGAAAAAAGTTGATTAGAACAAAGTTAAATAATACATAAAGTTTGCTAAATTGATGGGTTAAATAAACGATATTCACAACAGATTGTTTTAAATTGCAATTAAAGGCAAGCGAAGAGAACACATAGTTGGATATTTATATGGAACATATTTTGTCATTTCTTCGCTATTTATTGCTTTTAATTATTGAAGACTAAGAATTGTGCAGATTTATAGCGCGGATCAAGTAGTTGAAGTAATGACATGGTCATAGATCGCAAAACGATAACTTCTGGCTCGGCATTTCATAGTAATATTGATTGTTCTCGTTTTTTTTTTTTTTTTTTTTTTTTGAACAGTTTCATTAACATTTGAAATTCATTTTTTCTTATACACTGCTTCATTTATAAAAGATTTTTCTAGATTTTAGATGAGAAACACTAATTTAAGATACCAATGAACTGATTAAATAATAGGACAATTACATTATTTTACTAATTTCACTAGAGCAAAAAAATGAGCAAGAATGCTATATCAGTACGCTACAGCAATTCAAAAACCTGATGATCCGCATGATTTAGCCGATGATTTTTTGCGTAAAACTTAATTACAAAAGCGTATTTTAATATTTAAACTATAAAATGACAATACAATATATAACCAGCTCTGGTACAACGCACGTAACATAGTCAATTAAGTTCAAAATAAGCTTTTTTTTAGTAGTTTTGGCACTTAATAAAAATTGAAATTGATAAATTGGAACCAATTTCCTTGTCTAATGTAAGAAAACTATAACAAATTTTAAAATTTTTAAAAAATTCAAAATTTAAATTTGAATTTAAATTTAATTTAAATTCTTAAATTGAATTAAAATCACGATTAATTGAAAGTTTTATTAATTTTGCTGATGAATTTATGCGCAAAACTTAATTACAAAAGCGTATTTTAAAATTTAAACTATATAATAACAACGCAATATACGACCAGCACTGGTACAATGCACGTAACATAGTATATTAGGTTCAAAATAAGCTTTTTTTAGCAGTTTTGGCACTTAATTAAAATTGAAATTGATAAATTGGAACCAATTTCCTTGTCTAATGTAAGAAAACTATAACAAATTTTAAAAAATTCAAAATTTAAATTTGAATTTAAATTTAATTTAAATTCTTAAATTGAATTAAAATCATGATTAATTGAAAGTTTTATTAATTTTGCTGATGAATTTATGCGCAAAACTTAATTACAAAAGCGTATTTTAATATTTAAACTATAAAATAACAACGCAATATACGACCAGCACTGGTACAATGCACGTAACATAGTCAATTAATTTCAAAATAAGCTTTTTTTAGTAGTTTTGGCACTTAACTAGAATTAAAATTGATAAATTACAACCAATTTCCTTGTCTAATGTAAGAAAACTATAACAAATTTTAAAATTTTTAAAAAATTCAAAATTTAAATTTGAATTTAAATTTAATTTAAATTCTTAAATTGAATTAAAATCATGATTAATTGAAAGTTTTATTAATTTTGCTGATGAATTTATGCGCAAAACTTAATTACAAAAGCGTATTTTAATATTTAAACTATAAAATAACAACGCAATATACGACCAGCACTGGTACAATGCACGTAACATAGTCAATTAATTTCAAAATAAGCTTTTTTTAGTAGTTTTGGCACTTAACTAGAATTAAAATTGATAAATTACAACCAATTTCCTTGTCTAATGTAAGAAAACTATAACAAATTTTAAAATTTTTAAAAAATTCAAAATTTAAATTTGAATTTAAATTTAATTTAAATTCTTAAATTGAATTAAAATCATGATTAATTGAAAGTTTTATTAATTTTGCTGATGAATTTATGCGCAAAACTTAATTACAAAAGCGTATTTTAATATTTAAACTATAAAATGACAACGCAATATACGACCAGCACTGGTACAATGCACATAACATAGTAAATAAGGTTCAAAATAAGCTTTTTTTAGCAGTTTTGGCACTTAATTAAAATTTAAATTGATAAATTGGAACCAATTTCCTTGTCTAATGTAAGAAAACTATAACAAATTTTAAAATTTTTAAAAAATTCAAAATTTAAATTTGAATTTAAATTTAATTTAAATTCTTAAATTGAATTAAAATCATGATTAATTGAAAGTTTTATTAGTTTTGCTGATAAGTTTATGCGCAAAACTTAATTACAAAGCGTATTTTAATATTTAAACTATAAAATGACAACGCAATATACGACCAGCACTGGTACAATGCACGTAACATAGTCAATTAAGTTCAAATTAAGCTTTTTTTTAGTAGTTTCTATTCTTTTTTATTTGTTTTTTGTATCTTTTATGTGTATGGATAAAGGATGTTTTTTTAGAAGATATTAATATTCTTTTTTCTTTTTATGGACAATATTCTTTTTATGATTATCGAATATTTGATCAAAGATTTCGGTAATTTTTATTTATTGAATTGACTTTATTTTTTTCTATTTTTCGGACTTCTTTAGATTCTTCTTTATATCTTTTAACTTGGTTAGGGGGAATTTGATCTCCTGTGGGTATTTTATCTCCAGATTATCTTGGTATTAATGGTATAACTAGTTTATTTTTGATAATGCATAGTCAATGCATAGTCCATTTTAAAATTTTCTCGACGATATTTGTGTTTAAATATGGATAAATGTGAGAATTTTTTATTGTTGTGTATTTTTATTGATGCATTTTTTTTAATGTTTCCAATTTTTTAAATGCACTCATAATTGCTTTGTTATGAATGATAGAATTTATGGTAGAATTTTTTATATTGGCACTGGATTGCATGGAAGTCATGTATTAATTGGTGTTTTTTTTTTTTCTTGTTATTAATTTTTTTTCCTGTTAAATTGCATAATTTTAATTGATATCATACTCAAGCATACGATATATCCATTGATTATTGGCGTTTTTCAGAATGAATGTGAGGTATTATGTTTTGTTTATTATATGTTTGAGGCTCTTAATTTTTATTTGTAAGATATCTATTTTATTTTGTTATTTTTTAGGGCTTATTTTCAATGATAATTTTTTGTTATTTTTATATTTTTTTTTTTACTTTATTTATATTTTTCTTTTTCAATATAATTATTACCAAATATTAGTAATTATTCTATTAACAATTACTAAATTAAATACAATTCTTAGAGTATTATAACTTTAATGTTATAGAATTGTATTTATTTAATAAACCAACTACTTCATTCTTAATAAATAAATTATCCTATATGTGTATATATTATAAAATTATTAGTGTTGATTTGCAATGCTAAGATTTTTATGCACTAGGGCTTTTTAGTGTGTATTCGTTTTAAGCGCGGCTGGTTTTAAGCTAGTAGGAATTTTAAGTATTATTTTTGTATAACTAATTGTTGATTAGTAGGTTAAAGATTCTTTTAATGTGGTATGATAATTTTTAAGTCTGTGAGACTCATATTTTCGAGGTTTTACCATATTTGAAAGATTATTTTAAATTTAGAATTTTTGACTCTTAATCTTTTTATTTTTATGTTATTTTTGTAAAGGGTTTTTTTTTTTTTTTTTTTTTTTTTTTTTTTTTTTTTTTTTTTTTTTTTTTTAAAAATTATTTTTTTTTTTTTTTTTTTTTTTTAATAGGACGTCATTTGTTGGGTGGAATACAGTATCGTGTTGGACCTAATAAAGTTGGTTACTCTGGAGTTTTTCAAGCGTTATTTGATGGTCTTAAATTATTGAAGAAGAAAGGTAAAGAAGGTTTTTTTTTTTTATTTTTCTTCTTGACTATCTTTTTTGTTAATGCTTATTTGTGGCTATTATATATATCTAGCCTATTATATTTCGTTTAGGTGTATTAGGGGTGGATGTCGGGTTAGTTTTATTTATAAATATGGGTACATCTTATTCTTTCTTAATTTTCTTTTGTAGCTTTTGTATAATTAATTTTTAGTGAATGAAGGATGTTTTTTTTTGAAGATATTAGTGGGCAATATTCCAGAAGCTTTAATATGTCCTTGCAACAATACTTGAATGATAACAAACCATTTACAAGGCAACAATAAACATATTCTTGTTTTAGTTACCACTTATAAACCAATTGCAAGCTACTTATAAACGACTCACAAACCATCTACAAACTACTTACAAACCAATTACAAACCAACAAAAATTAAAACCACTCAATTATTAACAATCAAACTTATCGATTAAATTAAACAAATCACTATTTTATTCTTAAAATTCAACTGTTATCATGTTTTTGTTTTAGTGCAAAAAAATCATATTTTATTTCAAATTTTCAACTTTTAGCATTCGATTAATAGATTTTACTAGTAAAAATGATTTTCTTTTATTTTCATATTTAAATGAATAAATAACTTACTTGCATTTGCATAAAAATAGCTTCTCGATCGCTGACCATTTCAGCTAAAATTTTTTGTACCAAGTATATTTCTAAATGTTGTTTGTACCAATAATTTAGTGGAACGACCAGCATCCTCAACATTTGTCACGGATACAGTGACATTCGAAATACGGAAATATATGACTGCATTTACAGCTACTGTCACCGAATCGCATGAAAAAATCTACATTTTATTGTTATTTTATAAGATGAAAAAAAAAAAAAATTTTTAATTTGAAAAAAATGAAAAAATTGTTGAAATTTCAACATTTTTGATAAATGATTATAAAAAGGAATTCAATTAAAAGATAGGTAATGCTATTAAGAAAAGATATGCTTTGTTTGATGAAAAATTTAATCTAACATTAATGCTATCAATAAATTATTACATTGTTATGCAAGTGACTCAATTAAACATAATTAAACACATACAAATCTTTTTGAGTTATGAATTAAATGAAAGAAAAAAGGAAGTAAATTATTATAATAAAATTAAAATAAATAAGTAAAAAAAAATACCTCGTGTGGTGGTACATCAAATGATACGAAACGTAAATCCACTTTCCTGTAGCAATCAATGCATGGCAAAATAAAAAATAAGCCTATAAAAAGCATACAAAAATTTTATAAAATATTTCCGAGTGCAAATATAAATTTAAAAAAATAAAAATTTTTCTAGAAAAAAAAAAATAATAATCCAGGTCCTCGAGCTTTACCAGTCATTAATTTTCCCAAACGAAATATCACTGCTCACTCATATTCTTGTACAACCTGAAATAATTTCACTGAAAATACTACTTATTATGTTAATCATATGTACAAAAAAAATTCATAAATGATAAAGTAGAGAAAAATTCGATCAAAATTTTAAGTTTTTCAAAAATTATTTTTTATCTCTCGTTACTTTTCTTTTTCGCTATCTCTCTTTTTACCTTCTACTTTTAATCTTATTCTCATCTATTTTAAAATCTTCTTTAAAAATCATCAAAAAAAATTTTTTAATTGTAAGAAATCAGTAACCAATTAAATTTGAAACCTTAAAACCAATTAAAATTTGAAACAAACACAAGCTGAAAATGGTAGCGCTAATAAGACGGCAACATATGCCACAATTATAAGCATCCAACCACAAATGCCAAACTCAAGTTTAATACTAGCTGGAATCATCTACTAATGTTTTGAATTGAAATTGTTTATGCTTGAAAAAACAAAGAAAAAAAATAGTGAATAATAAAATTACTTTTACCGGAATATGCCCTACCAAGCTATTTTCATTTTAATATTTTTAATTACTTTCTCCTTAACACTGAATCTTTCTGCCTTGAATCATATTACATGTTTTTTCTTTTTTTTTTTTTTTAATTTAAAATTAATAAATCCGCAGCATAAAATGAGAAGAAACTCTTTAGCACAGCAGTAACTCGTATTTGTTCAACAAAGTTTAATCGACTGAATTAAACAATTATCGAATTATAAAGTGAATAATTTCAAAAATAATCTCGCTTAACTTGCTAGATAAAGCTACAAAATCAAAATCAATGAACATAACATATAATTTTTGATCGTAAATGGAAAAACCGAAATCAATTAAAGCATATCCTTTTAGTATATTAATTTAAATCTTAGAAAAGAGGTAAAGACCGAGACCGAGGTGCTTGATGACAAACCATTATAACAAAGCAACAATAAACATCTTCTTGCTTTAGTTACTAGCTACAAACCATTTACAAACCAACCGCAAACCAATTACAAACCAATTACAAACCACTCACAAACCAATTACAAACCACCTACAAACCAATTACAAACCACCTACAAACCAATTACAAACCACCTACAAACCAATTACAAACCACTTACAAACCAATTACAAACCAACCGCAAACCAATTACAAACCACTCACAAACCAATTACAAACCACTTACAAACCAATTACAAACCACTCACAAACCAATTACGAACCACCTACAAACCAATTACAAACCACCTACAAACCAATTACAAACCAATTACAAACCACTCACAAACCAATTACAAACCACTTACAAACCAATTACAAACCACTCACAAACCAATTACAAACCACCTACAAACCAATTACAAACCACCTACAAACCAATTACAAACCACTTACAAACCAATTACAAACCAACCACAAACCAATTACAAACCACTTACAAACCAATTACAAACCACTCACAAACCAATTACAAACCACTTACAAACCAATTACAAACCACTCACAAACCAATTACAAACCAATTACAAACCAATTACAAACCACCTACAAACCAATTACAAACCAATTACAAACCACCTACAAACCAATTACAAACCACTTACAAACCAATTACAAACCACCTACAAACCAATTACAACCACTACAAACCAATTACAAACCAATTACAAACCACTTACAAACACAAACAAAAAACACAAACAATTACAAACCACTACAAACCAATTACAAAAAAAAAAAAACAAACAAACAAACCAATACAAACCACTTACAAACCAATTACAAACCACTACAAACCAATTACAAACCAATTACAAACCACCTACAAACCAATTACAAACCACTACAAACCACTCTACAAACCAATTACAAACCACTACAAACCAATTACAAACCACCTACAAACACTCACAAACAATTACAAACACTACAAACCAATTACAAACCACTCACAAACCATTACAAACAAACCTGCCTTATTTCATGTAATTAAAAATAAAAACAAAAGTTTTCTGTACCGATAAAAAAAAAAAAAACAAGCTTTCTGTGCTAATTGCATTTCAGGATATTAGCAAATCATTCAAACTAGACAAGATGGACAAATGCGTTAAAAGGAAAGTTGAAAAATTAGAAAAAAACTGCAATCCAAAACATTTTTCGTTATTTGGATAAAGTTTTGGCTAGAAATTTCTGGAAAATATTTGCATTGCACTGAGAATGGCTCAGTGAATAATGCTTTCGCTTTCTCTATTATGATAAATTCACTGCAATCAGATTGATGGATAGATCATTAACTATATTATGTTTGCAGCAGAAAAAAGTTGATTAGAACAAAGTTAAATAATACATAAAGTTTGCTAAATTGATGGGTTAAATAAACGATATTCACAACAGATTGTTTTAAATTGCAATTAAAGGCAAGCGAAGAGAACACATAGTTGGATATTTATATGGAACATATTTTGTCATTTCTTCGCTATTTATTGCTTTTAATTATTGAAGACTAAGAATTGTGCAGATTTATAGCGCGGATCAAGTAGTTGAAGTAATGACATGGTCATAGATCGCAAAACGATAACTTCTGGCTCGGCATTTCATAGTAATATTGATTGTTCTCGTTTTTTTTTTTTTTTTTTTTTTTGAACAGTTTCATTAACATTTGAAATTCATTTTTTCTTATACACTGCTTCATTTATAAAAGATTTTTCTAGATTTTAGATGAGAAACACTAATTTAAGATACCAATGAACTGATTAAATAATAGGACAATTACATTATTTTACTAATTTCACTAGAGCAAAAAAATGAGCAAGAATGCTATATCAGTACGCTACAGCAATTCAAAAACCTGATGATCCGCATGATTTAGCCGATGATTTTTTGCGTAAAACTTAATTACAAAAGCGTATTTTAATATTTAAACTATAAAATGACAATACAATATATAACCAGCTCTGGTACAACGCACGTAACATAGTCAATTAAGTTCAAAATAAGCTTTTTTTTAGCAGTTTTGGCAAATTGATAAATTGAACCAATTTCCTTGTCTAATGTAAGAAAAACTATAACAAATTTTAAAATTTTTAAAAAATTCAAAATTTAAATTTGAATTTAAATTTAATTTAAATTCTTAAATTGAATTAAAATCATGATTAATTGAAAGTTTTATTTAATTTTGCTGATGAATTTATGCGCAAAACTTAATTACAAAGCGTATTTTAATATTTAAACTATAAAATGACAACGCAATATACGACCAGCACTGGTACAATGCACGTAACATAGTCAATTAATTTCAAAATAAGCTTTTTTTAGCAGTTTTGGCACTTAATTAAAATTGAAATTGATAAATTGGAACCAATTTCCTTGTCTAATGTAAGAAAACTATAACAAATTTTAAAATTTTTAAAAAATTCAAAATTTAAATTGAATTTAAATTTAATTTAAATTCTTAAATTGAATTAAAATCATGATTAATTGAAAGTTTTATTTAATTTTGCTGATGAATTTATGCGCAAAACTTAATTACAAAAGCGTATTTTAATATTTAAACTATAAAATGACAACGCAATATACGACCAGCACTGGTACAATGCACATAACATAGTAAATTAGGTTCAAAATAAGCTTTTTTAGCAGTTTTGGCACTTAATTAAAATTGAAATTGATAAATTGGAACCAATTTCCTTGTCTAATGTAAGAAAACTATAACAAATTTTAAAATTTTTAAAAAATTCAAAATTTAAATTTTGAATTTAAATTTAATTTAAATTCTTAAATTGAATTAAAATCATGATTAATTGAAAGTTTTATTAATTTTGCTGATGAATTTATGCGCAAAACTTAATTACAAAAGCGTATTTTAATATTTAAACTATAAAATGACAACGCAATATACGACCAGCACTGGTACAATGCACATAACATAGTAAATTAGGTTCAAAATAAGCTTTTTTTAGCAGTTTTGGCACTTAATTAAAATTAAAATTGATAAATTAGAACCAATTTCCTTGTCTAATGTAAGAAAACTATAACAAATTTAAAATTTTTAAAAAATTCAAAATTTAAATTTGAATTTAAATTTAATTTAAATTCTTAAATTGAATTAAAATCATGATTAATTGAAAGTTTTATTAATTTTGCTGATGAATTTATGCGCAAAACTTAATTACAAAAGCGTATTTTAATATTTAAACTATAAAATGACAACGCAATATACGACCAGCACTGGTACAATGCACATAACATAGTAAATTAGGTTTCAAAATAAGCTTTTTTTAGCAGTTTTGGCACTTAATTAAAATTGAAATTGATAAATTGGAACCAATTTCCTTGTCTAATGTAAGAAAACTATAACAAATTTTAAAATTTTTAAAAATTCAAAATTAAATTTGAATTTAAATTTAATTTAAATTCTTAAATTGAATTAAAAATCATGATTAATTGAAAGTTTTATTAATTTTGCTGATGAATTTATGCGCAAAACTTAATTACAAAAGCGTATTTTATATTTAAACTATAAAATGACAACGCAATATACGACCAGCACTGGTACAATGCACATAACATAGTAAATTAGGTTCAAAATAAGCTTTTTTTAGCAGTTTTGGCACTTAATTAAAATTAAAATTGATAAATTGGAACCAATTTCCTTGTCTAATGTAAGAAAACTATAACAAATTTTAAAATTTTTAAAAATTCAAAATTTAAATTTGAATTTAAATTTAATTTAAATTCTTAAATTGAATTAAAATCATGATTAATTGAAAGTTTTATTAATTTTGCTGATGAATTTATGCGCAAAATTAATTACAAAAGCGTATTTTAATATTTAAACTATAAAATGACAACGCAATATACGACCAGCACTGGTACAATGCACATAACATAGTAAATTAAGGTTCAAAATAAGCTTTTTTTAGCAGTTTTGGCACTTAATTAAAATTGAAATTGATAAATTGGAACCAATTTCCTTGTCTAATGTAAGAAACTATAACAAATTTTAAAATTTTTAAAAAATTCAAAATTTAAATTTGAATTTAAATTTAATTTAAATTCTTAAATTGAATTAAAATCATGATTAATTGAAAGTTTTATTAATTTTGCTGATGAATTTATGCGCAAAACTTAATTACAAAGCGTATTTTAATATTTAAACTATAAAATGACAACGCAATATACGACCAGCACTGGTACAATGCACATAACATAGTAAATTAAGGTTCAAAATAAGCTTTTTTTAGCAGTTTTGGCACTTAATTAAAATTTAAATTGATAAATTGGAACCAATTTCCTTGTCTAATGTAAGAAAACTATAACAAATTTTAAAATTTTTAAAATTCAAAATTTAAATTTGAATTTAAATTTAATTTAAATTCTTAAATTGAATTAAAATCATGATTAATTGAAAGTTTTATTAATTTTGCTGATGAATTTATGCGCAAAACTTAATTACAAAAGCGTATTTTAATATTTAAACTATAAAATGACAACGCAATATACGACCAGCACTGGTACAATGCACGTAACATAGTCAATTAGGTTCAAAATAAGCTTTTTTTTAGTGGTTTTGGCACTTAACTAAATTAAAATTGATAAATTAGAACCAATTTCCTTGTCTAATGTAAGAAAACTATAACAAATTTTAAAATTTTTAAAAATTCAAAATTTAAATTTGAATTTAAATTTAATTTAAATTCTTAAATTGAATTAAAATCATGATTAATTGAAAGTTTTATTAATTTTGCTGATGAATTTATGCGCAAAACTTAATTACAAAGCGTATTTTAATATTTAAACTATAAAATGACAACGCAATATACGACCAGCACTGGTACAATGCACATAACATAGTAAATTAGGTTCAAAATAAGCTTTTTTTAGCAGTTTTGGCACTTAATTAAAATTAAAATTGATAAATTGGAACCAATTTCCTTGTCTAATGTAAGAAAACTATAACAAATTTTAAAATTTTAAAAAATTCAAAATTTAAATTTGAATTTAAATTTAATTTAAATTCTTAAATTGAATTAAAATCATGATTAATTGAAAGTTTTATTAATTTTGCTGATGAATTTATGCGCAAAACTTAATTACAAAAGCGTATTTTAATATTTAAACTATAAAATGACAACGCAATATACGACCAGCACTGGTACAATGCACGTAACATAGTCAATTATTTCAAAATAAGCTTTTTTTAGCAGTTTTGGCACTTAATTAAAATTGAAATGATAAATTGGAACCAATTTCCTTGTCTAATGTAAGAAAACTATAACAAATTTTAAAATTTTTAAAAATTCAAAATTTAAATTTGAATTTAAATTTAATTTAAATTCTTAAATTGAATTAAAATCATGATTAATTGAAAGTTTTATTATTTTGCTGATGAATTTATGCGCAAAACTTAATTACAAAAGCGTATTTTAATATTTAAACTATAAAATGACAACGCAATATACGACCAGCACTGGTACAATGCACATAACATAGTAAATTAGGTTCAAAATAAGCTTTTTTTAGCAGTTTTGGCACTTAATTAAAATTGAAATTGATAAATTGGAACCAATTTCCTTGTCTAATGTAAGAAAACTATAACAAATTTTAAAATTTTTAAAAAATTCAAAATTTAAATTTGAATTTAAATTTAATTTAAATTCTTAAATTGAATTAAAATCATGATTAATTGAAAGTTTTATTAATTTTGCTGATGAATTTATGCGCAAAACTTAATTACAAAAGCGTATTTTAATATTTAAACTATAAAATAACAACGCAATATACGACCAGCACTGGTACAATGCACATAACATAGTAAATTAATTTCAAAATAAGCTTTTTTTAGCAGTTTTGGCACTTAATTAAAATTGAAATTGATAAATTGGAACCAATTTCCTTGTCTAATGTAAGAAAACTATAACAAATTTTAAAATTTTTAAAAAATTCAAAATTTAAATTTGAATTTAAATTTAATTTAAATTCTTAAATTGAATTAAAATCATGATTAATTGAAAGTTTTATTAATTTTGCTGATGAATTTATGCGCAAAACTTAATTACAAAAGCGTATTTTAATATTTAAACTATAAAATAACAACGCAATATACGACCAGCACTGGTACAATGCACATAACATAGTAAATTAGGTTCAAAATAAGCTTTTTTTAGCAGTTTTGGCACTTAATTAAAATTGAAATTGATAAATTGGAACCAATTTCCTTGTCTAATGTAAGAAAACTATAACAAATTTTAAAATTTTTAAAAAATTCAAAATTTAAATTTGAATTTAAATTTAATTTAAATTCTTAAATTGAATTAAAATCATGATTAATTGAAAGTTTTATTAATTTTGCTGATGAATTTATGCGCAAAACTTAATTACAAAGCGTATTTTAATATTTAAACTATAAAATAACAACGCAATATACGACCAGCACTGGTACAATGCACATAACATGGTAAATTAGTTTCAAAATAAGCTTTTTTTAGCAGTTTTGGCACTTAATTAAAATTGAAATTGATAAATTGGAACCAATTTCCTTGTCTAATGTAAGAAAACTATAACAAATTTTAAAATTTTTAAAAAATTCAAAATTTAAATTTGAATTTAAATTTAATTTAAATTCTTAAATTGAATTAAAATCATGATTAATTGAAAGTTTTATTAATTTTGCTGATGAATTTATGCGCAAAACTTAATTACAAAAGCGTATTTTAATATTTAAACTATAAAATAACAACGCAATATACGACCAGCACTGGTACAATGCACATAACATAGTAAATTAGGTTCAAAATAAGCTTTTTTTAGCAGTTTTGGCACTTAATTAAAATTGAAATTGATAAATTGGAACCAATTTCCTTGTCTAATGTAAGAAAACTATAACAAATTTTAAAATTTTTAAAAAATTCAAAATTTAAATTTGAATTTAAATTTAATTTAAATTCTTAAATTGAATTAAAATCATGATTAATTGAAAGTTTTATTAATTTTGCTGATGAATTTATGCGCAAAACTTAATTACAAAAGCGTATTTTAATATTTAAACTATAAAATAACAACGCAATATACGACCAGCACTGGTACAATGCACATAACATAGTAAATTAGTTCAAAATAAGCTTTTTTTAGCAGTTTTGGCACTTAATTAAAATTGAAATTGATAAATTGGAACCAATTTCCTTGTCTAATGTAAGAAAACTATAACAAATTTTAAAATTTTTAAAAAATTCAAAATTTAAATTTGAAT
Source organism: Brugia malayi (assembly GCF_000002995.4). NCBI lineage: Eukaryota > Metazoa > Nematoda > Chromadorea > Rhabditida > Onchocercidae > Brugia > Brugia malayi. Next base: position 21,100 of record NW_025062315.1, read on the forward strand.
TTAAATTTAATTTAAATTCTTAAATTGAATTAAAATCATGATTAATTGAAAGTTTTATTAATTTTGCTGATGAATTTATGCGCAAAACTTAATTACAAAAGCGTATTTTAATATTTAAACTATAAAATAACAACGCAATATACGACCAGCACTGGTACAATGCACATAACATAGTAAATTAGTTTCAAAATAAGCTTTTTTTAGCAGTTTTGGCACTTAATTAAAATTGAAATTGATAAATTGGAACCAATTTCCTTGTCTAATGTAAGAAAACTATAACAAATTTTAAAATTTTTAAAAAATTCAAAATTTAAATTTGAATTTAAATTTAATTTAAATTCTTAAATTGAATTAAAATCATGATTAATTGAAAGTTTTATTAATTTTGCTGATGAATTTATGCGCAAAACTTAATTACAAAAGCGTATTTTAATATTTAAACTATAAAATAACAACGCAATATACGACCAGCACTGGTACAATGCACATAACATAGTAAATTAGGTTCAAAATAAGCTTTTTTTAGCAGTTTTGGCACTTAATTAAAATTGAAATTGATAAATTGGAACCAATTTCCTTGTCTAATGTAAGAAAACTATAACAAATTTTAAAATTTTTAAAAAATTCAAAATTTAAATTTGAATTTAAATTTAATTTAAATTCTTAAATTGAATTAAAATCATGATTAATTGAAAGTTTTATTAATTTTGCTGATGAATTTATGCGCAAAACTTAATTACAAAAGCGTATTTTAATATTTAAACTATAAAATGACAACGCAATATACGACCAGCACTGGTACAATGCACATAACATAGTAAATTAAGTTTCAAAATAAGCTTTTTTTAGCAGTTTTGGCACTTAATTAAAATTGAAATTGATAAATTGGAACCAATTTCCTTGTCTAATGTAAGAAAACTATAACAAATTTTAAAATTTTTAAAAAATTCAAAATTTAAATTTGAATTTAAATTTAATTTAAATTCTTAAATTGAATTAAAATCATGATTAATTGAAAGTTTTATTAATTTTGCTGATGAATTTATGCGCAAAACTTAATTACAAAAGCGTATTTTAATATTTAAACTATAAAATAACAACGCAATATACGACCAGCACTGGTACAATGCACATAACATAGTAAATTAGGTTCAAAATAAGCTTTTTTTAGCAGTTTTGGCACTTAATTAAAATTGAAATTGATAAATTGGAACCAATTTCCTTGTCTAATGTAAGAAAACTATAACAAATTTTAAAATTTTTAAAAAATTCAAAATTTAAATTTGAATTTAAATTTAATTTAAATTCTTAAATTGAATTAAAATCATGATTAATTGAAAGTTTTATTAATTTTGCTGATGAATTTATGCGCAAAACTTAATTACAAAGCGTATTTTAATATTTAAACTATAAAATAACAACGCAATATACGACCAGCACTGGTACAATGCACATAACATAGTAAATTAGGTTCAAAATAAGCTTTTTTTAGCAGTTTTGGCACTTAATTAAAATTGAAATTGATAAATTGGAACCAATTTCCTTGTCTAATGTAAGAAAACTATAACAAATTTTAAAATTTTTAAAAAATTCAAAATTTAAATTTGAATTTAAATTTAATTTAAATTCTTAAATTGAATTAAAATCATGATTAATTGAAAGTTTTATTAATTTTGCTGATGAATTTATGCGCAAAACTTAATTACAAAAGCGTATTTTAATATTTAAACTATAAAATGACAACGCAATATACGACCAGCACTGGTACAATGCACATAACATAGTAAATTAGGTTCAAAATAAGCTTTTTTTAGCAGTTTTGGCACTTAATTAAAATTGAAATTGATAAATTGGAACCAATTTCCTTGTCTAATGTAAGAAAACTATAACAAATTTTAAAATTTTTAAAAAATTCAAAATTTAAATTTGAATTTAAATTTAATTTAAATTCTTAAATTGAATTAAAATCATGATTAATTGAAAGTTTTATTAATTTTGCTGATGAATTTATGCGCAAAACTTAATTACAAAAGCGTATTTTAATATTTAAACTATAAAATAACAACGCAATATACGACCAGCACTGGTACAATGCACATAACATAGTAAATTAGGTTCAAAATAAGCTTTTTTTAGCAGTTTTGGCACTTAATTAAAATTGAAATTGATAAATTGGAACCAATTTCCTTGTCTAATGTAAGAAAACTATAACAAATTTTAAAATTTTTAAAAAATTCAAAATTTAAATTTGAATTTAAATTTAATTTAAATTCTTAAATTGAATTAAAATCATGATTAATTGAAAGTTTTATTAATTTTGCTGATGAATTTATGCGCAAAACTTAATTACAAAGCGTATTTTAATATTTAAACTATAAAATGACAACGCAATATACGACCAGCACTGGTACAATGCACATAACATAGTCAATTAATTTCAAAATAAGCTTTTTTTATCAGTTTTGGCACTTAATTAAAATTGAAATTGATAAATTGGAACCAATTTCCTTGTCTAATGTAAGAAAACTATAACAAATTTTAAAATTTTTAAAAAATTCAAAATTTAAATTTGAATTTAAATTTAATTTAAATTCTTAAATTGAATTAAAATCATGATTAATTGAAAGTTTTATTAATTTTGCTGATGAATTTATGCGCAAAACTTAATTACAAAGCGTATTTTAATATTTAAACTATAAAATAACAACGCAATATACGACCAGCACTGGTACAATGCACATAACATAGTAAATTAGGTTCAAAATAAGCTTTTTTTAGCAGTTTTGGCACTTAATTAAAATTGAAATTGATAAATTGGAACCAATTTCCTTGTCTAATGTAAGAAAACTATAACAAATTTTAAAATTTTTAAAAAATTCAAAATTTAAATTTGAATTTAAATTTAATTTAAATTCTTAAATTGAATTAAAATCATGATTAATTGAAAGTTTTATTAATTTTGCTGATGAATTTATGCGCAAAACTTAATTACAAAAGCGTATTTTAATATTTAAACTATAAAATAACAACGCAATATACGACCAGCACTGGTACAATGCACATAACATAGTAAATTAGTTTCAAAATAAGCTTTTTTTAGCAGTTTTGGCACTTAATTAAAATTGAAATTGATAAATTGGAACCAATTTCCTTGTCTAATGTAAGAAAACTATAACAAATTTTAAAATTTTTAAAAAATTCAAAATTTAAATTTGAATTTAAATTTAATTTAAATTCTTAAATTGAATTAAAATCATGATTAATTGAAAGTTTTATTAATTTTGCTGATGAATTTATGCGCAAAACTTAATTACAAAGCGTATTTTAATATTTAAACTATAAAATGACAACGCAATATACGACCAGCACTGGTACAATGCACATAACATAGTAAATTAGGTTCAAAATAAGCTTTTTTTAGCAGTTTTGGCACTTAATTAAAATTAAAATTGATAAATTGGAACCAATTTCCTTGTCTAATGTAAGAAAACTATAACAAATTTTAAAATTTTTAAAAAATTCAAAATTTAAATTTGAATTTAAATTTAATTTAAATTCTTAAATTGAATTAAAATCATGATTAATTGAAAGTTTTATTAATTTTGCTGATGAATTTATGCGCAAAACTTAATTACAAAGCGTATTTTAATATTTAAACTATAAAATAACAACGCAATATACGACCAGCACTGGTACAATGCACATAACATAGTAAATTAGGTTCAAAATAAGCTTTTTTTAGCAGTTTTGGCACTTAATTAAAATTGAAATTGATAAATTGGAACCAATTTCCTTGTCTAATGTAAGAAAACTATAACAAATTTTAAAATTTTTAAAAAATTCAAAATTTAAATTTGAATTTAAATTTAATTTAAATTCTTAAATTGAATTAAAATCATGATTAATTGAAAGTTTTATTAATTTTGCTGATGAATTTATGCGCAAAACTTAATTACAAAAGCGTATTTTAATATTTAAACTATAAAATGACAACGCAATATACGACCAGCACTGGTACAATGCACATAACATAGTAAATTAGGTTCAAAATAAGCTTTTTTTAGCAGTTTTGGCACTTAATTAAAATTGAAATTGATAAATTGGAACCAATTTCCTTGTCTAATGTAAGAAAACTATAACAAATTTTAAAATTTTTAAAAAATTCAAAATTTAAATTTGAATTTAAATTTAATTTAAATTCTTAAATTGAATTAAAATCATGATTAATTGAAAGTTTTATTAATTTTGCTGATGAATTTATGCGCAAAACTTAATTACAAAGCGTATTTTAATATTTAAACTATAAAATGACAACGCAATATACGACCAGCACTGGTACAATGCACATAACATAGTAAATTAGGTTCAAAATAAGCTTTTTTTAGCAGTTTTGGCACTTAATTAAAATTGAAATTGATAAATTGGAACCAATTTCCTTGTCTAATGTAAGAAAACTATAACAAATTTTAAAATTTTTAAAAAATTCAAAATTTAAATTTGAATTTAAATTTAATTTAAATTCTTAAATTGAATTAAAATCATGATTAATTGAAAGTTTTATTAATTTTGCTGATGAATTTATGCGCAAAACTTAATTACAAAAGCGTATTTTAATATTTAAACTATAAAATGACAACGCAATATACGACCAGCACTGGTACAATGCACATAACATAGTAAATTAAGTTTCAAAATAAGCTTTTTTTAGCAGTTTTGGCACTTAATTAAAATTGAAATTGATAAATTGGAACCAATTTCCTTGTCTAATGTAAGAAAACTATAACAAATTTTAAAATTTTTAAAAAATTCAAAATTTAAATTTGAATTTAAATTTAATTTAAATTCTTAAATTGAATTAAAATCATGATTAATTGAAAGTTTTATTAATTTTGCTGATGAATTTATGCGCAAAACTTAATTACAAAGCGTATTTTAATATTTAAACTATAAAATGACAACGCAATATACGACCAGCACTGGTACAATGCACATAACATAGTAAATTAAGTTTCAAAATAAGCTTTTTTTAGCAGTTTTGGCACTTAATTAAAATTGAAATTGATAAATTGGAACCAATTTCCTTGTCTAATGTAAGAAAACTATAACAAATTTTAAAATTTTTAAAAAATTCAAAATTTAAATTTGAATTTAAATTTAATTTAAATTCTTAAATTGAATTAAAATCATGATTAATTGAAAGTTTTATTAATTTTGCTGATGAATTTATGCGCAAAACTTAATTACAAAGCGTATTTTAATATTTAAACTATAAAATGACAACGCAATATACGACCAGCACTGGTACAATGCACGTAACATAGTCAATTAATTTCAAAATAAGCTTTTTTTAGCAGTTTTGGCACTTAATTAAAATTGAAATTGATAAATTGGAACCAATTTCCTTGTCTAATGTAAGAAAACTATAACAAATTTTAAAATTTTTAAAAAATTCAAAATTTAAATTTGAATTTAAATTTAATTTAAATTCTTAAATTGAATTAAAATCATGATTAATTGAAAGTTTTATTAATTTTGCTGATGAATTTATGCGCAAAACTTAATTACAAAGCGTATTTTAATATTTAAACTATAAAATGACAACGCAATATACGACCAGCACTGGTACAATGCACATAACATAGTCAATTAGGTTCAAAATAAGCTTTTTTTAGCAGTTTTGGCACTTAATTAAAATTAAAATTGATAAATTGGAACCAATTTCCTTGTCTAATGTAAGAAAACTATAACAAATTTTAAAATTTTTAAAAAATTCAAAATTTAAATTTGAATTTAAATTTAATTTAAATTCTTAAATTGAATTAAAATCATGATTAATTGAAAGTTTTATTAGTTTTGCTGATAAATTTATGCGCAAAACTTAATTACAAAGCGTATTTTAATATTTAAACTATAAAATGACAACGCAATATACGACCAGCACTGGTACAATGCACGTAACATAGTCAATTAAGTTCAAAATAAGCTTTTTTTTAGTAGTTTCTATTCTTTTTTATTTGTTTTTTGTATCTTTTATGTGTATGGATAAAGGATGTTTTTTTAGAAGATATTAATATTCTTTTTTCTTTTTATGGACAATATTCTTTTTATGATTATCGAATATTTGATCAAAGATTTCGGTAATTTTTATTTATTGAATTGACTTTATTTTTTTCTATTTTTCGGACTTCTTTAGATTCTTCTTTATATCTTTTAACTTGGTTAGGGGGAATTTGATCTCCTGTGGGTATTTTATCTCCAGATTATCTTGGTATTAATGGTATAACTAGTTTATTTTTGATAATGCATAGTCAATGCATAGTCCATTTTAAAATTTTCTCGACGATATTTGTGTTTAAATATGGATAAATGTGAGAATTTTTTATTGTTGTGTATTTTTATTGATGCATTTTTTTTAATGTTTCCAATTTTTTAAATGCACTCATAATTGCTTTGTTATGAATGATAGAATTTATGGTAGAATTTTTTATATTGGCACTGGATTGCATGGAAGTCATGTATTAATTGGTGTTTTTTTTTTTCTTGTTATTAATTTTTTTTCCTGTTAAATTGCATAATTTTAATTGATATCATACTCAAGCATACGATATATCCATTGATTATTGGCGTTTTTCAGAATGAATGTGAGGTATTATGTTTTGTTTATTATATGTTTGAGGCTCTTAATTTTTATTTGTAAGATATCTATTTTATTTTGTTATTTTTTAGGGCTTATTTTCAATGATAATTTTTTGTTATTTTTATATTTTTTTTTTTTACTTTATTTATATTTTTCTTTTTCAATATAATTATTACCAAATATTAGTAATTATTCTATTAACAATTACTAAATTAAATACAATTCTTAGAGTATTATAACTTTAATGTTATAGAATTGTATTTATTTAATAAACCAACTACTTCATTCTTAATAAATAAATTATCCTATATGTGTATATATTATAAAATTATTAGTGTTGATTTGCAATGCTAAGATTTTTATGCACTAGGGCTTTTTAGTGTGTATTCGTTTTAAGCGCGGCTGGTTTTAAGCTAGTAGGAATTTTAAGTATTATTTTTGTATAACTAATTGTTGATTAGTAGGTTAAAGATTCTTTTAATGTGGTATGATAATTTTTAAGTCTGTGAGACTCATATTTTCGAGGTTTTACCATATTTGAAAGATTATTTTAAATTTAGAATTTTTGACTCTTAATCTTTTTATTTTTATGTTATTTTTGTAAATTAGTTTTTTTTTTTTTTTTTTTTTTTTTTTTTTTTTTTTTTTTTTTTTTTTTTTTTTTTTTTTTTAAAATTTTTTTTTTTTTTTTTTTTTTTTTTTAATAGGACGTCATTTGTTGGGTGGAATACAGTATCGTGTTGGACCTAATAAAGTTGGTTACTCTGGAGTTTTTCAAGCGTTATTTGATGGTCTTAAATTATTGAAGAAGAAAGGTAAAGAAGGTTTTTTTTTTTTATTTTTCTTCTTGACTATCTTTTTTGTTAATGCTTATTTGTGGCTATTATATATATCTAGCCTATTATATTTCGTTTAGGTGTATTAGGGGTGGATGTCGGGTTAGTTTTATTTATAAATATGGGTACATCTTATTCTTTCTTAATTTTCTTTTGTAGCTTTTGTATAATTAATTTTTAGTGAATGAAGGATGTTTTTTTTTGAAGATATTAGTGGGCAATATTCCAGAAGCTTTAATATGTCCTTGCAACAATACTTGAATGATAACAAACCATTTACAAGGCAACAATAAACATATTCTTGTTTTAGTTACCACTTATAAACCAATTGCAAGCTACTTATAAACGACTCACAAACCATCTACAAACTACTTACAAACCAATTACAAACCAACAAAAATTAAAACCACTCAATTATTAACAATCAAACTTATCGATTAAATTAAACAAATCACTATTTTATTCTTAAAATTCAACTGTTATCATGTTTTTGTTTTAGTGCAAAAAAATCATATTTTATTTCAAATTTTCAACTTTTAGCATTCGATTAATAGATTTTACTAGTAAAAATGATTTTCTTTTATTTTCATATTTAAATGAATAAATAACTTACTTGCATTTGCATAAAAATAGCTTCTCGATCGCTGACCATTTCAGCTAAAATTTTTTGTACCAAGTATATTTCTAAATGTTGTTTGTACCAATAATTTAGTGGAACGACCAGCATCCTCAACATTTGTCACGGATACAGTGACATTCGAAATACGGAAATATATGACTGCATTTACAGCTACTGTCACCGAATCGCATGAAAAAATCTACATTTTATTGTTATTTTATAAGATGAAAAAAAAAAAAAATTTTTTAATTTGAAAAAAATGAAAAAATTGTTGAAATTTCAACATTTTTGATAAATGATTATAAAAAGGAATTCAATTAAAAGATAGGTAATGCTATTAAGAAAAGATATGCTTTGTTTGATGAAAAATTTAATCTAACATTAATGCTATCAATAAATTATTACATTGTTATGCAAGTGACTCAATTAAACATAATTAAACACATACAAATCTTTTTGAGTTATGAATTAAATGAAAGAAAAAAGGAAGTAAATTATTATAATAAAATTAAAATAAATAAGTAAAAAAAAATACCTCGTGTGGTGGTACATCAAATGATACGAAACGTAAATCCACTTTCCTGTAGCAATCAATGCATGGCAAAATAAAAAATAAGCCTATAAAAAGCATACAAAAATTTTATAAAATATTTCCGAGTGCAAATATAAATTTAAAAAAATAAAAATTTTTCTAGAAAAAAAAAAATAATAATCCAGGTCCTCGAGCTTTACCAGTCATTAATTTTCCCAAACGAAATATCACTGCTCACTCATATTCTTGTACAACCTGAAATAATTTCACTGAAAATACTACTTATTATGTTAATCATATGTACAAAAAAAATTCATAAATGATAAAGTAGAGAAAAATTCGATCAAAATTTTAAGTTTTTCAAAAATTATTTTTTATCTCTCGTTACTTTTCTTTTTCGCTATCTCTCTTTTTACCTTCTACTTTTAATCTTATTCTCATCTATTTTAAAATCTTCTTTAAAAATCATCAAAAAAAATTTTTTAATTGTAAGAAATCAGTAACCAATTAAATTTGAAACCTTAAAACCAATTAAAATTTGAAACAAACACAAGCTGAAAATGGTAGCGCTAATAAGACGGCAACATATGCCACAATTATAAGCATCCAACCACAAATGCCAAACTCAAGTTTAATACTAGCTGGAATCATCTACTAATGTTTTGAATTGAAATTGTTTATGCTTGAAAAAACAAAGAAAAAAAAATAGTGAATAATAAAATTACTTTTACCGGAATATGCCCTACCAAGCTATTTTCATTTTAATATTTTTAATTACTTTCTCCTTAACACTGAATCTTTCTGCCTTGAATCATATTACATGTTTTTTCTTTTTTTTTTTTTTTTAATTTAAAATTAATAAATCCGCAGCATAAAATGAGAAGAAACTCTTTAGCACAGCAGTAACTCGTATTTGTTCAACAAAGTTTAATCGACTGAATTAAACAATTATCGAATTATAAAGTGAATAATTTCAAAAATAATCTCGCTTAACTTGCTAGATAAAGCTACAAAATCAAAATCAATGAACATAACATATAATTTTTGATCGTAAATGGAAAAACCGAAATCAATTAAAGCATATCCTTTTAGTATATTAATTTAAATCTTAGAAAAGAGGTAAAGACCGAGACCGAGGTGCTTGATGACAAACCATTATAACAAAGCAACAATAAACATCTTCTTGCTTTAGTTACTAGCTACAAACCATTTACAAACCAACCGCAAACCAATTACAAACCAATTACAAACCACTTACAAACCAATTACAAACCACTCACAAACCAATTACAAACCACCTACAAACCAATTACAAACCACCTACAAACCAATTACAAACCACTTACAAACCAATTACAAACCAACCGCAAACCAATTACAAACCACTTACAAACCAATTACAAACCACTCACAAACCAATTACAAACCACCTACAAACCAATTACAAACCAACCATTACAAACCACTACAAACCAATTACAAACCACTACAAACCAATTACAAACCACTCACAAACCAATTACAAACCACTTACAAACCAATTACAAACCACTCACAAACCAATTACAAACCACCTACAAACCAATTACAAACCAACTTACAAACCACTTACAAACCAATTACAAACCACTCACAAACCAATTACAAACCCAATTACAAACCACTCCTACAAACCAATTACAAACCTACAAACCAATTACAAACCACTCACAAACCAATTACAAACCAATACAAACCAATTACAAACCAATACAACCACTACAAACCAATTACAAACCAATTACAAACCACCTACAAACCAATTACAAACCACCTACAAACCACTCACAAACCAATTACAAACCACTTACAAACCAATTACAAACCACTCTACAAACCAATTACAAACAACAACCTTACAAACCTGCCTTATTTCATGTAATTAAAAATAAAAACAAAAGTTTTCTGTACCGATAAAAAAAAAAAAAAACAAGCTTTCTGTGCTAATTGCATTTCAGGATATTAGCAAATCATTCAAACTAGACAAGATGGACAAATGCGTTAAAAGGAAAGTTGAAAAATTAGAAAAAAACTGCAATCCAAAACATTTTTCGTTATTTGGATAAAGTTTTGGCTAGAAATTTCTGGAAAATATTTGCATTGCACTGAGAATGGCTCAGTGAATAATGCTTTCGCTTTCTCTATTATGATAAATTCACTGCAATCAGATTGATGGATAGATCATTAACTATATTATGTTTGCAGCAGAAAAAAGTTGATTAGAACAAAGTTAAATAATACATAAAGTTTGCTAAATTGATGGGTTAAATAAACGATATTCACAACAGATTGTTTTAAATTGCAATTAAAGGCAAGCGAAGAGAACACATAGTTGGATATTTATATGGAACATATTTTGTCATTTCTTCGCTATTTATTGCTTTTAATTATTGAAGACTAAGAATTGTGCAGATTTATAGCGCGGATCAAGTAGTTGAAGTAATGACATGGTCATAGATCGCAAAACGATAACTTCTGGCTCGGCATTTCATAGTAATATTGATTGTTCTCGTTTTTTTTTTTTTTTTTTTTTTTGAACAGTTTCATTAACATTTGAAATTCATTTTTTCTTATACACTGCTTCATTTATAAAAGATTTTTCTAGATTTTAGATGAGAAACACTAATTTAAGATACCAATGAACTGATTAAATAATAGGACAATTACATTATTTTACTAATTTCACTAGAGCAAAAAAATGAGCAAGAATGCTATATCAGTACGCTACAGCAATTCAAAAACCTGATGATCCGCATGATTTAGCCGATGATTTTTTGCGTAAAACTTAATTACAAAAGCGTATTTTAATATTTAAACTATAAAATGACAATACAATATATAACCAGCTCTGGTACAACGCACGTAACATAGTCAATTAAGTTCAAAATAAGCTTTTTTTAGTAGTTTTGGCACTTAATTAAAATTAAAATTGGTAAATTAGAACCAATTTCCTTGTTTAATGCAAGAAAACTATAACAAATTTTAAAATTTTTAAAAAATTCGAAAATTTAAATTTGAATTTAAATTTAATTTAAATTCTTAAATTGAATTAAAATCATGATTAATTGAAAGTTTTATTAATTTTGCTGATAAATTTATGCGCAAAACTTAATTACAAAGCGTATTTTAATATTTAAACTATAAAATGACAACGCAATATACGACCAGCACTGGTACAATGCACGTAACATAGTCAATTAATTTCAAAATAAGCTTTTTTTAGTAGTTTTGGCACTTAACTAGAATTAAAATTGATAAATTGGAACCAATTTCCTTGTCTAATGTAAGAAAACTATAACAAATTTTAAAATTTTTAAAAAATTCAAAATTTAAATTTGAATTTAAATTTAATTTAAATTCTTAAATTGAATTAAATCATGATTAGTTGAAAGTTTTATTTATTTTGCCGATGATTTTTTGCGCAAAACTTAATTACAAAAGCGTATTTTAATATTTAAACTATAAAATGACAACACAATATAGACCAGCACTGGTACATGCACGTAACATAGTCAATTAATTTCAAAATAAGCTTTTTTGGTACATTTTG
>NW_025062316.1:0-42173 GCF_000002995.4 Brugia malayi
TATATCTGCAGAGAAAATGGTATGAGTTAATGAATTAATCAAAATGTCTTCTAGTGATATTGTTATACCTGTAGAGAAATGGTAAGCAGTTAATGAATTAATCAAAATGTCTTCAAGTGATATTGTTATATCTGCAGAGAAATGGTATGAGTTAATGAATTAATCAAAATGTCTTCTAGTGATATTGTTATACCTGTAGAGAAATGGTATGAGTTAATGAATTAATTAAAATGTCTTCTAGTGATATTGTTATATCTGTAGAGAAATGGTATGAGTTAATGAATAAAAAATGCCTTCTAGTAATCTTTGGAGAAATGATATGAGTTTATGAATTAATCAAAATGTCTTCTAGTGATATTGTTATATTTACAAAGAAGTGGCATAAATTAATCAAAATGTCTTCTAGTGATATTGTAATACTTGTAGAGAAATGGTATGAGTTAATGAATTAATCATAATGTCTCCTAGTGTTATTGTTATATCTGCAGAGAAATGGTATGAGTTATTGAATTAATCAAAATATCATCTAGTGATATTGTTATATCTGCAGAGAAATGATATGAGTTAATGAATTAATCAAAATGTCTTCTAGTGATATTGTTATATTTACAAAGAAGTGGCATGAATTAATCAAAATGTCTTCAATTGATCTTGTTATATTAGTAATGAAATGGTATGAGTTAATGAAATAATCAAAATCTCTTCTAGTGATATTGTTATATCTGCAGAGAAGCGGTATGAATTAATCAAAATGTCTTCAATTGATCTTGTTATATTAGTAATGAAATGGTATGAGTTAATGAAATAATCAAAATCTCTTCTAGTGATACTGTTATATCTGCAGAGAAATGGTATGAGTTAATGAATTAATCAAAATGTCTTCTAGTGATATTGTTATATTTTACAAAGAAGTGGCATGAATTAATCAAATGTCTTCAATTGATCTTGTTATATTGGTAATGAAACGGTATGAGTTAATGAAATAATCAAATATCATCTAGTGATATTGTTATATCTGTAGTGAAATGGTATGAGTTAATGAATTAATCAAAATGTCTTCAATTGATCATGTTATATTGATAAAGAAATGGTATGTGCTAATGAAATAATCAAAAATCTCTTCTAGTGATATTGTTATATCTGTAGAGAAATGGTATGAGTTAATGAATTATTCAAAATGTCATCATTGATCTTGTTATATAGGTAATGAATTGGTATGAGTTAATGAAATAATCAAAATCTCTTCTAGTGATACTGCTATATCTGTTGAGAAATGGTATGAGTAAATGAATTAATCAAAATGTCTTCTAGTGATATTGTAATATGTGCTGAGAAATGGTAGGTGTTAATGAATTAATCAAAATATCTTCTAGTGATATTGTTATATCTCTAGAAAAATGGTATGATTAATGAATTAATCAAAATGTCTTGATATTGTTATATCTGTGGAGAAATGGTATGAGTTAATGAATTAATCAAAATGTCTTCTAGTGATATTGTTATATCTGCAGAGAAATGGTATGAGTTAATGAATAAAAAATGCCTTCTAATGATCTGTAGAGAAATGGTATGAGTTAATGAATTAATCAAAATGTCTTCAATTGATCATGTTATATTGGTAATCAATTGGTAAGAGTTAATGAAATAATCAAAATCTCTTCTAGTGATACTGTTATATTGCAGAGAAATGGTATGATTTATCGAATTAATAAAATATCATCTAGTGATATTGTTATATCTGCAGAGAAATGGTATGAGTTAATGAATTAATCAAAATGTCTTCTAGTGATATTGTTATATTTACAAAGAAGTGGCATGAATTAATCAAAATGTCTTCAATTGATCTTGTTATATTGATAAAGAAATGGTATGAGTTAATGAAATAATCAAAATCTCTTCTAGTGATATTGTTATATCTGTAGAGAAGTGGCATGAATTAATCAAAATGTCTTGATATTGTTATATCTGCAGAGAAATGGTATGAGTTAATGAATTAATCAAAATGTCTTCCAGTGATATTGTTACATTTACAAAGAATGGCATGAATTAATCAAAATATCATCTAGTGATATTGTTATATTTGCAGAGAAATGATATGAGTTAATGAATTAATCAAAATGTCTTCTAGTGATATTGTTTATATTTACAAAGAAGTGGATGAATTGATCATAATGTCTTCTAGTGATATTGTTATATCTGTAGAGAAATGGTATGAGTTAATGAATTAATCAAAATGTCATCTACTGATATTGTTACATTAACAAAGAAGTGGCATGAATTAATCAAAATGTCTTCTAGTGATATTGTTATACCTGTAGAGAAATGGTAGGAGTTAATGAATTAATCAAATGTCTTGATATTGCTATATCTGCAGAGAAATGGTATGAGTTAATTAATTAATCAAAATATCTTAGTGATATTGTTATATCTGCAGAGAAATGGTATGAGTTAATGATTTAATCAAAATGTCTTCTAGTGATATTGTTATACCTGTAGAGAAATGGTAGCAGTTAATGAATTAATCAAAATGTCTTCGAGTGATATTGTTATATCTGCAGAGAAATGGTATGAGTTAATGAATTAATCAAAATGTCTTCTAGTGATATTGTTATACCTGTAGAGAAATGGTAGGAGTTAATGAATTAATCAAAATGTCTTGATATTGTTATATCTGCAGAGAAATGGTATGAGTTAATGAATTAATTAAAATGTCTTCTAGTGATATTGTTATATCTGTAGAGAAATGGTATGAGTTAGTAATCTTTGGAGTTAATAATCTTTGGAGTTAGTAATCTTTGGAGTTAGTAATCTTTGGAGTTAATGAATTAATTAAAATGTCTTCTAGTAATCTTTGGAGAAATGATATGAGTTAATGAATTAATCAAAATGTCTTCTAGTGATATTGTTATATTTACAAGAAGTGGCATAAATTAATCAAAATGTCTTCTAGTGATATTGTAATACTTGTAGAGAAATGGTATGAGTTAATGAATTAATCATAATGTCTCCTAGTGTTATTGTTATATCTGCAGAGAAATGGTATGAGTTATTGAATTAATCAAAATATCATCTAGTGATATTGTTATATCTGCCGAGAAAATGATATGAGTTAATGAATTAATCAAAATATCATCTAGTGATATTGTTATATCTGTAGTGAAATGGTATGAGTTAATGAATAAAAATGCCTTCTAATGATCTGTAGAGAAATGGTATGAGTTAATGAATTAATCAAAATGTCTTCTAGTGATATTGTTATATCTGCAGAGAAATGGTATGAGTTAATGAATTAATCAAAATATCATCTAGTGATATTGTTATATCTGTAGTGAAATGGTATGAGTTAATGAATAAAAAATGCCTTCTAATGATCTGTAGAGAAATGGTATGAGTTAATGAATTAATCAAAATGTCTTCAATTGATCATGTTATATTGATAAAGAAATGGTATGAGTTAATGAAATAATCAAAATCTCTTCTAGTGATACTGTTATATCTGCAGAGAAATGTATGAGTTATTGAATTAATCAAAATATCATATAGTGATATTGTTATATCTGCAGAGAAGTGGTATGAGTTAATGAATTGATCAAAATATCATCTAGTGATATTGTTATATCTGCAGAGAAATGGTATGAGTTTAATGAATTAATCAAAATGTCTTCTAGTGATATTGTTATATTTACAAAGAAGTGGCATGAATTAATCGAAACGTCTTCTAGTGATATTGTTATATCTGCTGAGAAATGGTATGAGTTAATGAATTAATCAAAATATCATCTAGTGATATTGTTATATCTGTAGTGAAATGGTATGAGTTAATGAATAAAAAATGCCTTCTAATGATCTGTAGAGAAATGGTATGAGTTAATGAATTAATCAAAATGTCTTCTAGTGATATTGTTATATCTGCAGAGAAATGGTATGAGTTAATGAATAAAAAATGCCTTCTAATGATCTGTAGAGAAATGGTATGAGTTAATGAATTAATCAAAATGTCTTCAATTGATCATGTTATATTGATAAAGAAATGGTATGTGCTAATGAAATAATCAAAATCTCTTCTAGTGATATTGTTATATCTGTAGAGAAATGGTATGAGTTAATGAATTATTCAAAATGTCTTCAATTGATCTTGTTATATGGTAATGAATTGGTATGAGTTAATGAATTAATCAAAATATCTCTAGTGATATTGTTATATCTCTAGAAAATGGTATGAGTTAATGAATTAATCGAAATGTCTTCTAGTGATATTGTTATATATGTTGAGAAATGGTATGAGTTAATGAATTAATCAAAATGTCTTTATATTGTTATATCTGTAGAGAAATGGTATGAGTTAATGAATTAATCAAATGTCTTCAATTGATCATGTTATATTGGTAATGAATTGGTATGAGTTAATGAAATAATCAAAATCTCTTCTAGTGATACTGTTATATCTGCAGAGAAATGGTATGAGTTAATGAATTAATCAAAATTTCTTCTAGTGATATTGTTATATCTGTAGAGAAATGGTATGAGTTAATGAATTAATCAAAATATCATCTAGTGATATTGTTATATTTACAAAGAAGTGGCATGAATTAATCAAAATGTCTTCAATTGATCTTGTTATATTGTAAAGAAATGGTATGAGTTAATGAAATAATCAAAATCTCTTCTAGTGATACTGTTATATCTGCAGAGAATGGATGAGTTATTGAATTAATCAAAATATCATCTAGTGATATTGTTATATCTGCAGAGAAGTGGTATGAGTTAATGAATTAATCAAAATATCATCTAGTGATATTGTTATATCTGCAGAGAAATGGTATGAGTTAATGAAGAATCAAAATATCTTCTAGTGATATTGTTATATTGGTAGAGAAATGGTATCAGTTAATGAAGTAATCAATATGTCTTCTAGTGATCTTGTTATATTGTAGAGAAATGGTATGAGTTAATGAAGTAATCAAAATGTCTTCTAGTGATCTTGTAATATTGGTAGAGAAATGGTACGAGTTAATGAAGTAATCAAAATATCTTCTAGTGATCTTGTTTTATTGTAGAGAGATGTATGAGTTAATGAATTATTCAAAATATCTTCTAGTGATAATGTTATATCTATAGAGAAATGGTATGAGTTAATGAATTAAAAAATGTCGTCTGGTGATATTTTTATATCTGTAGAGAAATGATGTGAGTTAATGAATTAATCAAAATATCTTCTAGTGATATTGTTATATCTGGAGATAAATGGTACGAGTTAATGAATTATTCAAAATATCTTCTAGTGATATTGTTATATCTGCAGAGAAATGGTATGAATTATTAATTAATCAAAACATCTTCGAGTGATTATTTTATATCTGCAGAGAAATGATGTGAGTTAATGAATTAATCAAAATGTCTTCTAGTGATATTGTTATATCTGCAGAGAAATGGCATCAATTATAAATTAATCAAAATGTCTTCGAGTGATAATTTCATGTCTGCAGAGAAATGATGTGAGTTAAAGAATTAATCAAAATGTCTACTAGTGATATTGTTTATCTGTAGAGAAATGACACGAGTTAATGAATTAATCAAAATGTCTTCTAGTGATACTATTATATCTGCAGAGAAATGGCATCAATTATTAAATTAATCAAAACATCTTCGAGTGATAATTTCATGTCTGCAGAGAAATGATGTGAGTTAATGAATTAATCAAAATGTCTACTAGTGATATTGTAATATTTGCAGAGAAAGTGGCATGAAATAATCAAAATGACATCTAGTGATATTGTTATATCTGTAGAGAAATGGTATGAGTTAATGAAGTAATCAAAATGTCTTCTAGTGATATTGTTATATTTGCAGATAAGTGGCATGAATTAATCAAAATGTCTTCTAGTGATATTGTAATTTCTGTAGAGAAATGGTATGAGTTAATGAAGTAATCAAAATGCCTTCTAGTGATCTGTTTTTATTGTAGAGAAATGGTATGAGTTAATGAATTATTCAAAATACCTTCTAGTGTAATTTTATATCTATAGGGAAATGGTATGGTTAATGAATTAAAAATGTCTTCTGGTGATATTTTTATATCTGTAGAGAAATGATGTGAGTTAATGAATTGATCAAAATATCTTCTAGTGATATTGTATATCTGGAGAGAAATGGTACGAGTTAATGAATTATTCAAAATACCTTCTAGTGATGTTGTTATATCTGGAGAGAAATGGTACGAGTCAATGAATTAATCGAAATGTCTTCTAGTGATATTTTTATATCTGTAGAGAAATGGTATGAGTTAATGAATTATTCAAAATGCCTTCTAGTGATATTATTATATCTGGAGAGAAATGGTACGAGTTAATGATTTAATCAAAATGTCTACTAGTGATATTGTTTATCTGAAGAGAAATGACACGAGTTAATGAATTAGTCAAAATGACTTCTAGTGATATTGTTTATCTGTAGAGAAATGACACGAGTTAATGAATTAAAAATGTCTTCTGGTGATCTTGTAATATTGGTAGAGAAATGGTATGAGTCAATGAATTAATCAAAATATCTTCTAGTGATATTTTTATCTCTGCAGAGAACATGATGTGAGTTAATGAAATAATCAAAATGTCTACTAGTGATATTATTTTATCTGGAGAGAAATGGTACGAGTTAATGAATTATTCAAAATACCTTTTAGTGATATTGTTATATCTGTGAGAAATGGAAAGAGTTAATGAATTATTCAAAATGTCTTCTAGTGATGTTGTTATATCTGCAGAGAAATGGCATGAATTATTAAATTTATCAAAACATCTTCGAGTGATAAATTTATGTCTGCAGAGAAATGATGTGAGTTAATGAATTAATCAAAATGCCTACTAGTGATATTGTTATCAGTAGAGAAATGACACGAGTTAATGAATTAATCAAAATGTCTTCTAGTGATATTGTTATATCTGTAGAGAAATGACACGAGTTAATGAATTAATCAAAATGTCTTCTAGTGATACTGTTATATCTGTAGAGAAATGGTATGAGTTAATGAATTATTCAAAATACCTTTTAGTGATATTATTATATCTGGAGAGAAATGGAAGAGTTAATGAATTATTCAAAATATCTTCTAGTGATGTTGTTATATCTGCAGAGAAATGGCATGAATAATTAAATTAATCAAAACATCTTTGAGTGATATTTTATATCTGCAGAGAAATGATGTGAGTTAATGAATTAAAAATGTCTTCTGATGATCTTGTAATATTGGTAGAGAAATGGTATAAGTAGATGAATTAATCAAAATATCTTTTAGTGATATTTTTATATCTGTAGAGAAATGGTATGAGTTAATGAATTAATCGAAATGTCTTCTAGTGATATTATTATATCTGGAGAGAAATGATACGAGTCAATGAATTAATCGAAATGTCTTCTAGTGATATTTTTATATCTATAGAGAAATGGTATGAGTTAATGAATTATTCAAAATGCCTTCTAATGATATTGTTGCATCTGTGGAGAAATGGTATGAGTTAATGAATTAAAATGTCTTCTGGTGATCTTGTAATATCGGTAGAGAAATGGTATGAATTATTAAATTAATCAAAACATCTTTGAGTGATAATTTTATATCTGCAGAGAAATGATGTGAGTTAATGAATTAATCAAAATGTCTACTAGTGATATTGTTTATCTGTAGAGAAATGACACGAGTTAATGAATTAATCAAAATGTCTTCTAGTGATACTATTATATCTGCAGAGAAATGGCATCAATTATTAAATTTATCAAAACATCTTCGAGTGATAATTTCATGTCTGCAGAGAAATGATGTGAGTTAATGAAAAGTTTACTGTGTTTAATGATGTGAGTTAATGAAAGTTTACTGCGCCTCAATTTTATCGGAAGGACTGGGGTTAGATTAGTTCCTTCATCGTTGGGGTTAATTCTACTTATCAGTTATGTTTCGTCGCTGTTCTTATCATCCTTATCTATTTGTTCCTCTTATTTAAATTCAAACTTTAAAGATGTCATTCTCTATTTTTTTTTTTATTGCAAGTATTCTACTTGCATGCAGAAATTAACGCACTTTTTGCATCAGAGGTTTTTGTACGAAAACTTTGTTATCTTCTATGTTTCTTTCGTTCACAATTAAGAGTTGCTGAGTTTTTTTTTTTTTTTTTTTTTTTAATTTTATGCTTATATGAATTGTTTGTCTTCCATTTATTATAATGTTGCATTTCAGAATAATAAAATCGATGCAAGTGAAATTGATATGAAATATTGGTGTCAACTTTTACTTTTCGCAGCGTCCTGTATGCTGGTTTTTTTTTCTTGATTTTACTGTCATGGAAATTGAAATTTCCTTTCGAACAGAGAAATTCTTGTCTCCATTTCAAACGAAAAAACTCATATATATTGTAGGCAAAAGAGAAATAGGTTCAATGTACCATTCATGGATTAGCGAAAGGTGAACATGGTGGTAGGGTTAGGTGTTGATATTGGATGTTTTAACTAGGAATATGACTGGAGAGAAATTCATTCAGTGAAAATCAGTTGTGTGTGAAACGACTATCGGATCAGATCTATCTAGATTTGATTGGTGAAGATACAGCTGCTTTCGATTGTTGAATGGAACACATGAAATTGGATGTGGTTGTAAGTACTTGTATTGTTTAAAAGGAGGTAGGCGTTGCAAGAAATGATCAGAGTAATTACTTATGGAGCTCTGTATTTGGTACCGTTTCAGCTGACAGAGGAAGAAACGAAGGTGTTGTCGTTTATGCAAATAATGCTGATGAGCAAATAATGCTGACAATACATGCAATATGCTGACATGCAAATAATGCTGACAATACAACAAAATAGAAATTGGCCAAAAACCGTCCCAAGAAACATTCAATTAGCTAATGAAAATTAGAAAAAAAGTGAAGTCGAATTTAAGTTATAACGAAATTCAAAATTTTAGCACATCTACATTTATGCTTTTCTCAACCAAATGTAACTTCGATGTCTTTACGCTTCTAATAATTGTCGTGAAAGACGAAATATTTAAATTATTATATCCAAAACTAACAGATTCCTCTTATCTAATTCCTTTTCCTCACACAACAAAACCCTTTGTTAGTAAAAATCCTTCGTTAACAAACCCTTTATTAGCAGTATTTGTTTCACATCAGTTAAATATCCTCTGCCGGATATCTGGTCAGCTCAGTTCTGCATATAAACCATCGTCCTCCATACGGTGGTTCATTCTGCATTTTGGGGTGGTTTTTGATATCATTTTAATGTTTTATAATTATGTCTTTCGTTACGCGTTTGTTAATCGGTGTAGCATCCGTACGATATGTGTAAAGCGCTATTATTTGCTTCATGTTAAATAAAGGTTTAATTACCCAAGTTTTGAGGTTTCACGACATAATTCAGTTATACTCTGAATCATAATTCAGTTTATTCTCATACTCAGATTATAATTCAGTTATACTCTGATTATAATTCAGTTATACTCAGATTATGATTCAGTTATACTCAGATTATAATTCAGTTATACTCAGAATATAATTCAGTTATACTCACATTATAATTCGGTTAAACTCAGATTATAATTCAGTTATAACACAGATTATAATTCAGTTAAAATCAGATTGTAATACAGTGATATTGTTATATTTGCAGAGAAGGGGAATGAATTAATCAAAATGTCTTCTATTGATATTGCTATATCTTAGAGAAATGATATCAGTTAATGAATTAATCAAAATATCTTCTAGTGATATTGTTATATCTGTAGAGAAATGGCATGAATTAATCAAAATATTTCTAGTGATAATGTTATATCTGCAGAGAAATCACATGAATTAATCAAAATGTCTTCTAGTGTTCGTGTTATACTGGTAGGGAAATGGTATGAGTTAATGAATTAATCAAAATTTTTTCCAGTGATATTGTTATATTTGCAGAGAAATGGCATGAATTAATTTATTCAATTTGATATTTTTGAGTGATCAGTTATTTTTCAGTTATCAGATATGGTACTTTCCATATTTAATATTCGATATTATATGGTCGATATTTTGTTTGTGCAACTTTGCTAACTTTTTAATATCGTTCGATGTTTTTGATATGATAATAAATGTGTGATACAATCTTACTGAAATCATAAATTGATATGTAGTGCTTCTAAATAACTTTATCACTGATCTGATATAGTCTTACTAATTATATGATTAATATTTCTGATATAATTGATTAGTCGATTTATAATCCATCAATTTATCTATTCGTCAAGGAAACAATTATCACTAATCATTAAATGTTATCATCAAACTCTAACATTTTTCTTATGTTTAAAACAATACATTAATTTTGCATTTGCATTTTCAATCTTTTATATTATGCTAATTTAATTCATCGTCATCTTTCTTTTTTTCCATTCTTCTATTTCATATTTATTTATTTCTACATTTTAAACAAATAACTTCGGTTTCCCTGTTTCCTGATTCTGACATTCGCTTTCTTCTCACTTTCTTTTCGGTTAATTTTTTTTTCTTTCTTTCTATTATTCTTTTTGTCACATCCTTTTTGCTTCAATGCCTTCATTTTTCATTTTTTTTTTTTACTGCTAAAATCAATGCACTTATTTTGAAAGTATTTGAGTGATTGAAGAGTAAGCGCAAAAGGAGCAACAATTGAGGAAAAAAGAAGTATAAGGACAAAGTGAAGGGAAAAAGTAAAATAAAATAAAATGAAATTAGCTAAGAAATTATTCCAACTCACTCTCTCTCTTTTACTATTTGTTCATTATTTATCTTTTCATGCTCCTTAATAGACTTTTTATTGATTATATTTTCTTTTTATAAAACTTTATTCCAAAGGCCTTAGAAATTTTAAACTTTTTAATCGATTTTTTCTTTCCTTTTCTTTCGTTTTCCCAACCATTACAAATAACAATAATAATAAAACAATTTAAAAAAAAATCTAACAATGACAGTAACAATGATATCAACAATAACACAACAGCAACAACAATAACAACAGCAATTTATATATTTTCGTTTTATTTTTATTGATTCCACTTGTTTTTTTGATTACTTCTAATATTCCATTTCTCTCCTCATTTCATCCTTCACTTTTACTCTTTCTTTCTCTCTAAATTCTTTTCCATTTATTTTATTTTCAAAGATAGCAACAAAATTGTGTTGCGTTAGCTTCTGAATTAGCTTCTGAGCTTATTTAGAAAAATCCTATTTTCCATACTTTTACAACATCAAAAATCATTCCAAAACATATATCAGTTTTATCAGCTTATCATCATCATCATCCTTTCTAATTTATCTTTTCATTTCAATAAATGTATCAAAACAATATTTCCTTTTTTTATTAATAAATATTTCCAAAAAAAAAGTTTTTCAAAAAAAAATTTGATCGTTAAATTAACATATACTTTTAATCTAAAAAAAATTAGCACAAACAAAAAAAAGGAAAGAAAAAGAATTTTATTACAACAAAATGGAAATAAATCATTTTACATCTGAAATATTTCTTTCTTTTTTGTATTCAAAAATCTTATTTTATACTTTAAAGAAGAAAAAATTGATTTAACTTTCAATTATTAGAAATGTATGCAAACTATGAGATAAGTGTAATTAAAATTTAATTAAATTGAAGTAATAAAATGACTAGCTTGAATCTTAAAAAAAGTGAAGAAAAGAGTATTTTTGCACTTATTTCATATTTTTTTATTTATCAAAATGAATTTTTCTTTTTAAATCAGTATTATGAATAAATTAATTTCAAAAAAAAAAAAAAGCAATGAAATTGTAAAATTTTTTGGTGATTATTTTGTATTTTTAATAATTTTTTTGACGAAATTTTCGTCAAAATTTTAGATTTGAAATTATTATTATTATCATCAAAAATATTATCATCATCACTATCAACATCAAGAAATTGTTATCATCATTACTACTACTAGTAATAGTTATAGTCTCATATGCTTATTCTTAATTTTCTCTTTTCAAATATCAGAATGATAACAAAAAATTTATAAAAAGCTCAATTTTTAGCAAAATAATTGCTAAAAGGAAAAAAAAATAAAAATGAAAAATAATGTAAGGCAGAAAATGAAAAGAAAACGAATTAAATTAAATTTTTTTTTTTCTTTTAGAAAAATTTTATAAAAATATATTTGAATGAAATGAGTGCGATTTATGTGCACTAACATTCTTTGCTACTCAAAATATATTATCTATTAGAAATCTAATAAAAAGAAAAAAAAAAAAATTAGAAATATTCGAAATTTTTTCAATCATTTTTAAGCAATAAGTATTTATATATAATAGTTTAATTTTTTTAAACAACTTGACATCACATATTTTTTGCTTATTAGTTCTATTTAAATGCTTTATTCTATTTGATTTAATTCTACTATTTAGTAATACTTATTGATTAATAGTCAATTTTAATTTAATTAGCTGATGAATAAGGACATTTCAAACCAGTTCAAATTTTGATCTTATTTTCATTCCTCATTTTCAATCAAATGTAAACATTTACAACTATTCTTTTATTGTTTGGTTCTATTTCCAAATTATGATAAATGATTGCTGTTTTAAAGTTTATTACAATTTCTCATATTACTAATCAATTCATTAGTTTATAAATATTGCTAATAATTTTATTTTCACTTTTTTTTTTTGATAATTTCAAATATATTATTTTTACATAATTTCAAATAATAATATTAATTGTTATATATTTCATATATTACAACATATTTATATAATATATCTATATTTATTTACTTTTTAAAATTTTGTAAAAATATAATATCAAAAAAATTTATGAACTTATAGTTATGTTCGATGATTTTAATTTCATTACTTGAAACAATTTCAAATTTAAATTCGTATATTCGATTTATTCATTTTACAAATTATCATTTGTTGCTTAATTAGGAAGAAAAAAGCACAAACAAGTCAAAGAAAAAAAATTCGATTCAAATGCTAACACAAACAGAATATTACGAACAAAAAAAGTAATCGTTTACTTTTTTTTTAGAAAATTTCACGATTCTTAACAAAATTTAATAAAATCTTATAGCTATCAATAATTTCGAAAAATATAGTTTAATTTTTTTTTGTTTTTTTTTTTTTTTTGAAATTTTAACCATTATAAGTGACATTTTAAGTGTTTTCTTTTTTTTTTCATTTAATTTCTTATATTCTATAAATTAAAAAGTAAAACTAAGAAAACAAACGAATAGAAAATTTGTAAAATTTTTAATCATAATTTTATTAAAATTTTAAAACAAAACTTCTCAGTTTGCTTCATACTTATTTGTTTATTGATGCACTAAACTTTTTCATCGTTTTTACTTTTTCCACTTTTTTCTCCGCTTACAGTAGATCAATCGAAAAATATTTATTACACATTTTGTTACATTTTGAAAAATTCCCTTTCAAAGTTTTTTTTTCTCCCTTCTTTTTTCTTTTTAGTCATCATTTTACTCACTAGTAATTGTTGAAATGTAATTAAATTTTAATTTTAATTTTTATTTGAATATATAATGTAAATCAAGTAGATAACAATTAATTACTTAAGTAGACTATGTTAGAATAAATAAGTACAGAGAGTAATGATTGAATAATTAATTATGATGCAAATAATAATAATTATTTCAATTTCCTTTTAATATACACAGAACAATTTTAAAAAAAAAAATATAAATAATTAAAAATAAATTAAATTAATTAGATTAGCATAAAGTTTTTGATATTCTTACAAATTATTTAATAAAATAATAGATAATTCGTGAGATCTTAATTCATATCAATTTTACATAATATTTGCATTTTAATTAATAAAACAAAATAATTTCAAATGAGTAGCAAGCATAGTAACAAAAAGTTAACGAATTATAAAGTTTAATTGATCAATATTTATTTTAAATATAAAGAATATGAGGAAAAAAATTTAATATGAGTTTATTTTCAATATTTTTTGATTTATTTTAATAATAATAATATCAAAATGCATTAAAAAGCAGAAAAAAAAATAAATAAATAATTACAAAAAAGTTTTCAATAATTTTTTTTTTTTAAAAAAATCAATCAAAGTTTTTTTTTAGAAAAATTTTATATGAGTTTTGGTTTGAATATAATTTTCGTATTTTTCATGTAAGAAAAAACAAAATATAAAAAATTTGACTGATCAATTTTAATAATTTTCAATCTTTAATTGTAAATTTTAATAATTGAAAAAATCATTTTCAATAATTATTTAGCGATTTGAAAAAATTATTTTTGACAACTATCAACAACCTTATTAAAGTTCTATTTATGGTTGCTTAACAGTTCAAAACTTCTTTCTTTTTTGAGAGTAAATTTGAAGAATATTTGATGATTTTAAAAATAATCGTTAAAAGCTCAAATTGGATCAAATTGTTCATTAAAATAATTACAAGTTAACATTATTATATCAAAATTTCAAGTTGAGAAACAAAAAATAATTTTTATTGATCCTCAACTTACTAATTATTTCCTGACAGAAATCATTTTTTTCGTCTCTCTTCTTTTTAGAAACTTTTAAGATTAAAAAAAAAAAAATACATATATAAATAATGCTTAGATACAAATCAATTGTTGATGATATTATTATTATTATTATTATTATTATTATTATTATTATTATTATTGTTATTATCATTATTATTATTATTATTATTATTGTCAATATTTATATTATTATATTATTTGTGATCCATGATAACGAGAAATGAAAAAAATAATATTTTTTTTGTTCACTTCATTACATACTTTGCGGATCACTTTTCTATTGATGGTTGTTTTTTCTTTCTTTTATTAAATTTGCAAATTCTAGATGATATTTATCAGTGAAAGTGTCACAGTGTCATATATTTGATTTATTTATTTGAATGGTTCAAAGAATACCATTGTTACATCTTAGAAATGTTAAACTTTTCAGTTATCGATAACCAAAATTTATTTAACAAACAGTCAAATTCCTTCAATAGTGCAATGTGTATGTGCACATGTTTGTATGTATGTGCACACATATAAAAATGCAGTGAAAAAAAAAAGGATGCAAAAATATAAATGTAACATTTCAATAATACATGTATGAATTTTTTTAATTTAATTTAAATTTTAAATAATAATTAACTCTAAATAATTTTAATTCAGATAATTTAAATTTAAAAAGCTAGTAGTGTCTTTTAAATTTAAATTATTAGCTTTATATAATATATAAGTTATTATTTATTCATTTTTAAATTAAACTAAACTTTAAAAAATTTCATTTTTTTTTTATTAAAGAACATATAAGAATGTTGGATTATGCTACGATTAGAATATTTTTATTATAAAAAAGTGTTTTGACAATTGATATATCAATTGAATTGATAATTATTCGTATTGATTGAATGAAATAATTTAGTAACTTATAGTAAAAATTATTCTTTTTGTAAAAATTATTCTTTTTTTTTGATAAAACTTGAAAATTAATTTCATTAATACACTAACTTGCGTTATACTATAATCACAAAATGTCATAGGCCAATTTGTATATGTTATCATAATGACAAAATATCATAGGTCAATTTGTACATATTATTACAAGAAGATAGCTACAAATCAAATTGTCTGTATTATCAATGGAAAATGTCATTGGTTAAATTTAGCGAAAATGTTTGCTTACCATTTGACAGCAAAAATAAAAAAAAATATGGCAATATTAAAAATTTTAAAAAAAAGTTAAATTTGACCATAATGAGTCATCAATTTTCCGTTTTTTCTCTCTTTTACTGAATGATTTTGCCGGATGATAAATGATTAGAGCAGGAATGATAATCGTTTAGTATTTGATAGAATCGGTATTAGTTGATGTATGATTCATTACAGGTTTCTCTGTTCTCGGTTTCTCTGCCTTGCCGGTGGAAACCGGTTAGTAAGAAATAACTGTTGCATACTGTCCCTCATAAAGGCTGTTTGCGTGTTTGCGTGTACGGTGACGCAGGTTGAGGGTCAACGAGAATTTTAGAGGATGGATGAGAGATAGAGGAAGGTGGCAGTGAATATTTAGGAAGGTATGAGCGAGGTTATTACTAATCGGAGTTTATTTTTTATGAAGATTGATGTTTACTATTTTTGGCTTTATTTATTTGTACACTTTCAAATATTTTGACTTTGCATAACTAATAATTTTAAATTCCTCCCATTAATCGATTATTTCGTTCTTCTTTTAAACCAAACTTAGAAATTTACTGTTATTTATCAAACATTGTGTTAAGCAATCAATAGATTTGACATTTTGATTTATAATATCTTTTTTCAGTATCAAATATATTGTTTATTTTGCGGTTGATTATTTTAGATTAATTTACATACTTTACGTTGCAGGTTTTCTAATATACTGATATTTGCATTATTAATTATTCATTATTAATGCCATCAGTTATTAAGGTTTCTTTTCTTTTTTCTTTCGTTTGGTATACGTTTCAGTTGTTCGTCTTTTTTTTTCTTTCGTTTAGTATACGTTTCAGTTGTTTGTTTGTTCGTTTCAGTTGTTCGTCTATTACATTCAGTAATGTGAATAATCAAATAGCGATTGTTATATAGTTTATGACAAATAGTTTGTGGTGTTTATGTAAACAGTTCATTTTACATGGTTATATTCAGCGTAAAGTTTATGGATTGTAACTTATCCAATATGCTGTTACTCATTGTTTGTTGTTTACATAATAGAGGATAGTTCGCATTTCCATGAGAATAATTGTGCGACCATTGCTATAACAATTTATTATTCCATTCTTTTGGTCTAATAATTAACGAGGTACTATGAAAACCATTTTCATGTCATCTTACTATCATGATGATTATTTGCTACAATATTCATGTGATTTTGAATGTTTGGCTTTTATACTGTACTATATAAAAAATTTTTTTAATATTTTTGCGTAAATGCTCCATCTTAATTCAATTTTTCTTACATATATATACTTCCTCAATTACTTATTTTATATTACTTTTACACTGTTAATAGAAATCTATTTGCTATCGTAGATTGTTAAAATATTGGAGAAATGTTCTCAAAAGTGCATATACATCTCCTATTGCCACAATTTTTTTTTTTTCAATAGAAATTAGAAAGGATTTATTGATTCTTTACCAAAAAGCTTACATGTTAGGATGTGAGGTTATGAGGATTTGTTGATGTGTATATGTATGTATATGTAAGCATGCATGAATATATATGGATGTATGCATACATATATGTGTATGTGGTATGTTTGCTTTGCTTGCTGTTAAATTAGGAAAAAGTAGAACTTATGGCAAAGCATAGCGGAAGCATACCATATATTTTTTCAGCAATTTCCTTTCTCAAAGGCAAACTTCCATTCATTTTTTTTTTTTTTTTTTGTTATTATCGCTTATTACAATTATTATTGTTCGAGAAAGAATGGGTAATTGAATGGGAAGTTTCTGATCAAGCAATTTTCTAAATTAATTAAGTGATATAATTAATTAATTAGTTCCTCACTCATCAATCAATAATTGGGCGAGAGTTTGGTAATTAAGATAATAATTAAATGAAAACACGTTGCATATACTTGAAACATTTATCGATACATGAAAATTGTGGCACTATTTTTTGTTTTCCGCTTTGATTTACTTCTGATCGGTATTTTTAGTTAATTCTAATATTCATGGGTCAAACTATGGTAAAATTTTAACTTATGGATTATCGGCAATATGATCGTTAAATTTTGGCTTATTTGCTATTCATCATAGGTTCATATGAACGCCTTCTTTTTCTGTTTTTTAAATATCCATATTTCTAGTAAAAGCTATAAACGCTCAGCTGCTCTTATCATATTTATTATCTTACCAACAACAAGTCGGATTTTCCATTTAAATCATTCCTTTGACTTTTGTTTAGATTTTCTTATACATTTTAAACCGGGCTAGCAACCAAATGCTTTTTCGTTTTCGAAAAAAAAAAAAAGCCTTAAATTGACACTTTAATGTTGTTTTCAAATGGGTTGATGTCGTTCTTTGCATCGGTTATAATTGATGAAATTTTTTGAAACTCTCCACTGTAATTGTTTCAGGCACTGAAAGACATAACTGTACATAAACATTAAGCTTAGTTTCGTTTTATGTACAAACTGTTGCGGATACTAATTGGTTGAAATTTTTTTTGGACGAATTATTCGACAGCAAAAAGAGAATTCGTTCGAAATCGCTAATCTTCCTTCGTACCTTTGCAGTGTGGTGGTAGTTATTTAGCAAGGGAACGTGAAAATGTCGTGGGCTAATACGGGCATGCAAGCCCTGATACCAATTATTAATAGATTACAGGTTTGTTGTTATCAGATTTAAGATTTGTAGCTATTTTTCGAAGCGGTTTAAAATTATTTCATTGAATCAAATACTCCGATCACTTCATTGTATCTAGTATTTCGTTTCAGGATGCGTTTGCCCAATTAGGAACATCACTAAACTTTTGACCTCCCACAGATAGCAGTAGTCGGAGGACAAAGCGCGGGCAAATCATCTGTGCTCGAAAATTTCGTTGGAAAGTCAGTTTTTTTTTTCCTTGTTTTGGAACAATGTAAAGAATTTTTCGTAATTTGTTTATATCATTGCGACGATTTTAGTAGATTTGTTTTTTTTTTAGAGATTTCTTCCTCGAGGATCAGGCATCGTTACCCGCAGACCAGTTAATTTTGCAACTGGTACATGATCAGCATGTAGGTAAGTAACAGTTATGAAATGTAGGTCGTTCAGTATTCCATAGAATGTAACTCTCGGACTTAATTAAAAATGGTAGAAACATTTGGCGTTCTAACTTTTTCTTGATGAGTAACTATGAAATGCTCGATATGTATGAAATCGATTGTGAATAAGTACAGGATTTATTTATTTTTAGAATATGGAGAATTTTTGCAC
Source organism: Brugia malayi (assembly GCF_000002995.4). Classification (NCBI taxonomy): domain Eukaryota; kingdom Metazoa; phylum Nematoda; class Chromadorea; order Rhabditida; family Onchocercidae; genus Brugia; species Brugia malayi. The sequence continues at coordinate 18,951 of NW_025062316.1, forward strand.
AAAAGAGGACAAAAATTCATTGATTTTGAAATGATCAAGAAAGAAATTGAAGATGAAACAGATCGTATGACGGGTCAAAATAAGGCATCTCGCCAATTCCAATCAATTTGAGAATTTTCAGTCCGAATGGTATCTTCGTTTAATATATTTCTTAATACATCATTGAATTTATTGAACATTTTTGAGTTGTATTGAATGTAGGAGCCACATGTTTATTTCGCCCGATATTCTTGTCCTATGTTGTACCTCACATTATCTAATTTCTAGCTTTCCATCCTCTGTAGGGGATAAATTTCATGTCTTCCAGATTTTATGATCTTATTACTATATCAGTAACGGGCCAAGAAATTCATCAAAATCCTTGATATTCTTGGGGAGCCATATTTTTCAAACATTTTTTTTTTCGCGAGAGCTCCGAAGTAGTGAGAAGAAATTTTGGCACTTGCTTGCTTGGATAATTTCATGAGTGCATATTAAGAATGTTCTTAGAAGAATAGCTATTCTCATAGCAGTGGAAAACTGTGTTTTTCTAGTATATCTATCATAGAAGTCTTCTGCCTTAATGTTTATGTTAAGATAACTAACTTTTCCTGACTGAACTCCCCTAAAGATCACCTAAGGTACAGTGAGTTGGCTATGCTGGAAAACTGGAAGAAGGTTGATTGGATTTGTGTTAGAAGGCACAAGACGAAATGTCTTCTAAAGGCAAGATTAGACACAGAAACGTCTTACTACTTCTATGAAGCAATTATTCAAGAATTCTTATTTACCTGGATATGTCTAATGAAGCAAGATTGTAGAATTTTTTACAAAATGTTGAATCAAGATTTCAGGTATTTCTTTGAGTATTTTTTCTGAGTAAATTTTTCTGTTCCAATAATTTTTCCAAAATAAAATTTCAGTTTCTAATTTTTCTATTTACCAGTGGGAATTTACTGGTGCTTTGATAAACGGGCTAGTTGTTAAAGTTTATTTTTAGTAAGTGACTATTTTTAATAAGCTTGGAAACGAAAAAAGTTGCCTTAACATTTGTATTAAGCAAGTAGTTATGTTTCCCATCCGATGCACTTAAGCGTATTGAAAAGCGACTTATGCTCATTTTTTGGAAGTTCTCATGGTTTATGGATTGCCATTATTTCAGATTTCTAACTTTTCTTCCTGATGAAACAATCCCCATACAGTTCTCTTTCTGGTAAATTGTTACCAGCATTAATGAAATGATATTTTTATTGTGCAAAATACAAGACCGTTTATATATCTTCAAATTCAAATGAATTATATTTTCAGTATTGAACTTGACTCTTATCGACTTGCCGGGCTTGACAAAAGTGCCAGTCGGTGATCAACCTCCCGATATCGAACATCAGATACGAGAAATGTTGTTAACTTATATTTCACGTGAAACGTGTCTCGTTTTGGCAGTTACTCCAGCGAATAGTGATCTTGCTACATCTGATGCACTTAAACTTGCGCGAGAGGTTAGTGCGACAGTGTCATTTGGACACATTTGGACATGAAGAAACCCCAGGCAGTTTTAACTTTTAAATCTTTTGTCCTTTTTCAAAACATTGTCATTTATCAAGAACCATGCTTGCAGGTTGATCCACAAGGACTGCGAACCATCGGTGTATTAACAAAGTTGGATCTAATGGATGAAGGTACTGATGCTCGTGATATTTTGGAGAATCGTTTATTCCCACTTCGCAGAGGTGAATTATTTATTAAATTATTCTAAGTCATAAAACAGGTAAACAGTTTCGAAATAAAAAAGTAACTGATATAGTTGACCTCATGCTATCTCAATCTTTAATTACTGGCAGAGGTCGTTGTGGTGTTTTCTTTGTACGAACTGTAAAATTTCTTCTTTCATTTAATATTTTAAAATTTCATATTAAACAGAGAAATTACGAATTTAGAATGATTCCTTAAAAAATTATTTCCAAATGCAAAGTTTAATTTTTTTTTTTTTTTTTTTTTTTTTTTTTTTTTTTCAAGAAAAGTGGAACAAACAGAGCGATAGAAATACATATCATATTTAGGTTATATTGGTGTTGTAAATCGAGGTCAGAAAGACATTGTTGGTAAAAAAGATATTAGGGCAGCACTTGATGCCGAACGAAAATTCTTCATATCACATTCTGCATATCGGTGAAACTTGTTTATTTTTCTTTTTTAAATAATATCACTAGCTTCCGATGTACAGTTTTACCAAAAATTATGAACTGTTCTTTGTCTAATAACAAAATTATTGTAACAGACATCTGGCAGATCGTTTGGGAACACCATATTTACAAAGGACGCTAAATCAGCAACTTACAAACCATATCAAAGATACGTTACCGGCATTAAGAGATTCGCTTCAGAAAAAACTGTATGCATTGGAAAAAGGATGTTAATGAATATAAAAATTTCCAGCCAAATGATCCTTCCAGAAAGACGAAAGCTCTTATGCAGTACGTTTCCGCAGTTTTTTTTCTATGGCATCAATAGGGTAGAGAAGTTCTGTATTATGATTTAGCGATTTATTTAAATGTGTTTTTTTTTTCGAAAGCATACAATAAATTTTTATATGATTCATACAGATTGCGTACATAGATTTGGAATCTCAATTTCAAATAAAGTATCTCACATCGCAAAACTTTTGATACAACGTTTTGAAGGGTAAGAACAGAAGAGCTAATTTTTTTGCCCAAGCTGAATTTCTGCACATGCATATGCATAACATAATTTCTTATTTTTTATTTCGTGAAAAGAGCTAAAATCATTATTCTTAGGATGGTACAAACTTTCACAACAGATATCGAGCGATCAATTGAAGGATCATCATCGAAGGCTGTAAGTACAAATGAATTATCAGGAGGTGCACGAATTAATCGAATTTTTCACGAACGATTTCCATTCGAAATTGTCAAAATGGAAATTGATGAAAAGGTTGACTTCTTCATATTCATTCTTGCTAACTGAAAAAGATTACACAACCTTTAAGCTCATGTTTTCTTATTTACAATAAGAACTATTGCAATCGTCGTAGATATATTTAAATTTTTCCTCGTTTTTTGCTTTTTTCTGCTATGGAAAAATGGTGCATAACCATGTTTAGAAGTATTGGACACAAAAAATTGACACCTGGTTTTTATACGCTTGAATGGATTTAATTTTATAGGAAATGAGACGAGAAATACAAATTGCAATACGTAATATTCATGGTATTCGTGTTGGTCTGTTCACACCTGACATGGCATTTGAAACTATTGTAAAGAAACAGATCGAACGGTTAAAGGAACCATCATTGAAATGTGTTGATTTAGTTGTAAATGAATTGGCCTCTGTTGTGCGACAATGTGCTGAATGTGTAAGCTTCATTATTTTTATAAGCATATATGTCATTAAGTCTTACTAATAATTCCGATGTTACTGGTAATGGTTACTATGTTACTGCACAGTTGAAACTGAAACAAAAATTCCTAATCGTTAAAATACCATATTTGCAATACCGAATTATTTTCTTTTAGTATTAAAAAGATATAATTATGAGATTTTGATAAAGAAAGAGACTAATGATTTTGATAAGATTACTTTTTTCTTCATTTTTGGATAGAAAAAAAGTGTAATCAAACATATGCTATAGGTTGCACGGTATCCAAGATTGCGAGACGAAATTGAACGAATTGTAACCACAAATATGCGAGAAAAAGAGCAGTCTGCAAAATATCACATATCGATGGTAGTTGATTACGAACTTGCTTATATGAATACTAATCATGAAGATTTCATTGGATTTTCAAAGCAAGTTCCTATTATTACTAATTTTGAGTTTTCTTTTAACTCTAATGATATGGGATAGTGCATAGTACTGATTATGCATTAACTGAAGGTCATCATCATTGAGCAATTCACTTATCAATAGTATTCTATTCAGTTTAATTCATTATCGTTAATATCACATTTCGAAATTAGGTTTTGCTTTATTCTGATTCGAAAGCATCTTATATTTAGAAATATGGTTTTATGTAAAAAGTCATAAAGTAATAAATAGTTTTTTGATTTTTATAGTGCGGAAGCAAAGGCATCGTCGACTTCACAAAAGAAAAATCTTGGTAATCAGGTGATAAGGAAAGGTTGGTTATCAGTGCACAATATATCTTTCGTGCGTGGTTCAAAAGATTGTTGGTTTGTTCTCACATCTGACAGTTTGTCATGGTATAAAGATGACGAGGTACATTATTTTCATTTCTTTCTTTTCTCATTCATTTTAGTCTAAGGATAAACATTGTCCTGTATGATAGGATCTGTTTTCAATTTTTTCAAATATTCTTTTACAACAGATCTAGTATATTTATGATAGAATCATATAGCTTATGAATTATAGCAATTATGGCTGCTGTGGTAAAATTTTTAAATGTTCGATACGTAGCATAGTTTTTTTTTTTTTTTTTTCATTCAGTATAGTTTTTTTTTTTTTTTTTTTTTCTTTTCTTTTGTAGCCTTTGCTTGATTGTCATGTAGCCAGAAATGCTGCAACATTTCCGGAAATGTTTACCTGTTGAAAATGTTTCACTACATAAAGTATTATTGCATTAGGTATTTTGAATATAATGAATTTTAAGTTACTTAGCTGGATTCCTGTTTTAGCTTTCCTAAAATGTTTTGAAACACTCCCTTGCATATTTATCTTACCATTCTCAGATAAGGGTGTCATCCAGTCGGTTTTAATAGCATATTTTTTTGAAGCTTAAAAACTTTTTTTTTTTTTATTTATAGGAAAAGGAAAAAAAGTATATGCTGCCATTGGATGGAATAAAATTGCGAGATCTCGAAGCTGGTTTTATGTCGAAGCAGCACAAATTCGCTCTGTTCTATCCCGACGGAAAGTAAGCCTATTTTTCTCTCTTTTCTGACAACTGAAATATTTTTGTAGTCTCTAACTATAAAGCTGAAAGAAGAAAAAGTGCTAAAGAACTAACAAAATTATTAACTTGAAGTAGGCATTATGCTTGCCTGTTATGCATTTTTACCATTGCTGTACTTTCATGGAAGTTATTGTTTGCGTATTGCATTAGGCAAACCTTATGATAATTATAATTTTTCTTGTCAGTATTTTCAATAGATAAGTAAATTTCTTTGTTTTCTTTTTCGCTCTCTTTTTGTGCTATGGTTTCTTTGATTTCAGCATGTAAGCAATTTAATTATTTTATTGGCAGATTAATATGGCCTGACAGAAGGACGCTTGTTGTATTTATGCGGTCAAATATTTTATTTTAAATTTGTAATTCAAAGTTTGAGGACTGGGCTGGTGCTGTTATTTTAGAGGAGGAGATTATATCTGCATTTCTAGGATAATAATGGTATGACTGGTTTACTTTATTTGCAAAAGTTTTTATCTCAGTAGATGAATCATTTTGTGGATAAATAGAAGTAAATTAGGAAAATCCCAAAGAAAACATCTCCAGCCTACTTATGCTGATTAATGTTCACATGTTTTTTTAACTTCCACTAACAATAAATATTTTCATTTCTTTTGCAGAAGGTAACTATAGCGACATGACTTTTCCGTAATTTTTCTTTCTGAAATTGAAACGTTGTAAATTGTTTTTTATCTAAAACTGAATGTGGATCGTGTAGTGAAAGTAGGAAATATCTGTTTATGTTTAATCGTCTAGTAACAATTTTTGCACAAAATTAACAACCTTTAATTTTTAGATGCTTTTGTTTTTTATTTTGGCATGCTGTTGTGAATACCACTATATAAGATATTGGCTTTTGAAAGGATATGATGTGTATTCACAATTGATTCAACTCTTTGTAGGCTGTAAAAGTCTGGGAATGTGTAAGGATGAGAAATGAGGTCCGAGTAGTTCTTATTATTAATTTACTGGTTTCAGTAATACCAACAACTATAGTAAGCAGGAGCGAAGATCGGAAGATTGTAATAGGAGACGAAAAAACTTGTCCCCAAATAATAATATCATAAAGATTGGTAATGCTTGTTTGATAGATGTTTGGAATGAAAAAGTGGCCATAGAATTCTTGTCTGTGATTGATATTGTGTGGATAATTAGATAATACAGGATATATCAGTATTTCTAGATAATGAATAATATTAAAATTTACGAAACAAGTTTGTTTTCCAGTATTTGGGCACTCTGGTTTCATTCTTTTGTCTTTTGATATTTCTGAAGCTTGACCAATTCTTCTATATCGGCAAGATTGACTTTGCAAATTATATGAATCCTACTAATCGCATGTTTCATAAGCATGCACATGACTCATATTTTCGAAACAGAATGATACAAAATGTGATGTATGTATCAGGAATATCTACAAGGATTATAAACAACTAGAATTGAGTGCTAGCAATCTGGATGAAGTAGATGCCTGGAAAGCATCATTTCTTCGTGCTGGTGTTTATCCAGAAAAGGAGAAATCAGCCGGAGATGATGAAGTAAGCTTTTCACTTTTCAAATTTTTATTTGCGTTTTTACCTTGCTCTGATGGATATAAATGTAAAATTCCTTTATATATATTCTTTGAATATTCTATATATATTCTATATTCTATTTTTACTTTCTAAATAAGGAGTGTTTTTTTTTTTTTTTTTTCTTGACAGACAGTTACGGAAATTGAAGAAACATCAATGGATCCACAGCTCGAACGTCAAGTGGAAACAATTCGTAATTTGGTCGACTCTTACATGCGGATTGTTACAAAAACAATACGAGATCTTGTACCGAAAGCAATTATGTTTCTCATTGTTAATAAAGTAAGATCGTCTAATAACCAAAATCTTCCTTTACAAAAAAAAAAAAAAAAAAAAAAAAAAAAAACGACTCACGCAACAAATTGCAAAGTAGAAGTCAGAGACAGTTTAAGGAAAATTGGGAAGCAATATTTCATATAGTGGGAAAGCTTTCCTTCACTGAAACAAATTGTATAGTTGACATCAATTGTTCCGGTATATTTAAAAAAAACGTATATATTGAAAAAAATTTTTCTATTTGTTCATTTTTTAATTCTGAGTTACTTTACAGGTTAATGAGTTTCTACGCGATGGTGATCTTTTGGCTAATCTTTATCAGCTTGGTGATACAGTCAGTTTACCAGTTCCATTCTTTTTCCTAATTTTCTTTATCTGAAATAGCAAAGCTCAGCGGAATGCTCCGTTCTTCTTTTGTAATTGATTAAAATAAGATTTATTTTAGCGTGTTATCTTTCTCCTGTCTTTGATCACTACTCTTTTCTGTTATTTCATGATAATCAGTGAAATTGTTTTACAGGATTCGCTGATGGAAGAAAGCCAGCTTGAAGCACAAAAACGAGAAGAAATGTTCCGAATGTATCATGCTTGTAAGGAAGCGTTAAAAATTATTGGCGAAGTAAATATGTCTACGATGTCAACTGATGCACTTCCTGCAGTAGCAAGCGATTGGTTGAGGTAGCTGTTTTTATAATGACAATTCTGACTGTGGTTAATGTGAGATGGGGGTTCAGTGAAAAACTCATCTTTGTTAATTATCTAACAAATTCCATTTCTTTACTCAGGATTAGAGGTCACTTTTAAGATGTTGAAAAAAAAAAAGAATTCCAACTTTAGATCTAATGGACCATCTCCGATATCGCGACCTGGAATGGGTGGTGGATTAACTGTGCAGCGTCCAGCTCCAATGCCACCACGGCCGACGGGAAATGTGCAGGATGCATCTTCGCTTGTGAGTCGACCATTACCGGGACCACCGGGTGGCCTTTCTGCTCCGCTGCTACCTATGTAAGTTAACCGCTGCTACCTATATTAACCATTAACCATAAACATTCTGAACAACTGTAAAACATCCTCTCCAATTTTATTTTTATATTGTGAGAATTATAATTACATGAATCGTACGGTCTTTTCTCATTGATTACTGTTTCTGTTACATTTTTTAAATTTTCCTTAGCGTTATGTGTGGTACATATCATATAATTAAATGCGAAATTAATACACATTTCAATCGTGCACGGTATTCAGAAGAATTCTTTCCTTAATGATAGTTTGCAAGTTGTTTTTCATAATAATTATAATTAATTATTATTGTTGTAGGAAGTTTGAGAAACTAATACCCTGTGATTGTTTCATTTGTTTAACACTTATTATTTTTCAAAGATATGAATTTATGAAATCATTTAGGCGTCCAAAATAATTCACCAAAGGGTAATTTATTAGTATTTTTTTTAGATCTGTTATTAAAGAATTGATAATGCATGTTTTGTTTTTATTCATTTATTAATTCGACATTATATGTTATTGTTACTGTTGGTTAGTTAGAATACTGTAATAGTTGTGGTTGTTGTGATAGAAACGCTGCATGAATCTTAGAAAATTGTTTATTTAATTGTTCTTCCTGTATAATCTAGTTTAGTTATCTATGAGCTCCGCCATTTTAAATGAATTCAGCTAAAGCGATAGCAAATAAATAATATGAAGGCAAGTTAAAATTAACAAATAATGAAGCTGTTATCGAAACATATGAGAAATCTCCAGTCTTTCAACTACAGCATTCCATAAACATAATTCTTTGTATTTGTAGGATTAAATTTAACCACTAATTTCGTGTTATTGAAAATTTTAGCAAATAAGCATCTCTCAATTAATGTATGTTACATTTTGCTTAATGTCTTAATGCATGAGATGTTGTGTGATGTGCAATCGTATAGGATAGTAATAAGAATGATTTGCTAATTTGTACACTAGATTGTTTGTTTCTTTTCAAAAAATTTTGAAGCATTTTAATAAGCGCTTATTATTGTTTCAGTCGAGTGCATAACAATTCAGCGGTTCAAAATGGTGTACCACCAAGGATACCAGATAGACCGCAGAAACCATCACGTCCTTATTGAATTCCAGCTAGATGCTACGATCTTTCTCCTTTCTTCTCATGTAAATATTTTTCTTTGTTAGTAGTGAACTTTACTAAAGTCTTAATTCACATGATGATACTTGAAATTTATTGTTACTTTATTTTAGAAAATTAGGTCATTCTATCGGTAGCAGTTTTTGTGCCAGTCATTCCAATGAACCTTTTTGTAGTTTTTTTTTTTTTTTTTTTTTATTTTCCTGACATTTATGATTACGTTTAATCCAGTATTGTAATGCTGCTTTGCTAAGCAGAATAGGAATAGAAATCTCATATGCGTTTTTCAGTCATTTAAAAATTTTGCTTTACTTTCGTTCTTTCAGAATCTTATCGCTAATTAAACTGGATAGTCTTAGAAAGTATTGTCTGTGGCAAATCTTGTTGTAAATTGTAGCAGTGAAACTTATCTCTATGTGATTCATTTTACTATAATTTATTTTTTTTTATTTCCTTTTTACGAATTTCTTTTCTTGAAATTTCTAGAAGGGAAAGGAATGGGAGACTCGTTCGCTGAATCACCTCTTTACTTCAGTCTTTGATTTAAATTTTCAAATTTAACACTAAAATTCACGTCATCAGAGCATCTCACTATATTTGAACAAGAAATGGCTTTTAATGAAGATTTGAAATTGAATCTTAAACCCCTTATTCTTATCAATCTTCTAGTGTAATCGCGTTATATTTTCTTGGCCAAGGTAGTAGAAAGGAAATTGTGGAATTACCAAATATCTACCAGAAAATTTCTTCTGAATATATTTATGCTATGAAATTCTTTCCAGAACTGTTTCTTGAGGGTTTTTTATCCAGCTATGATAGTCTATTTTGATAATTTGTGAAGCAACTTGATGTTTATGAATAAAAATATGTCCTTGTGATTTTGCTTCTCTACACATCTGAATTCTGTGGTCTCAGAGTAAGCATCGGGAATTTTTTTATTTTTCTATAAATAAGCCATCATAAATAATAACAATTCAATTCAACTACTGAAAAAGGAGAAAAGCAGAGAAATTCATTTATATCAGATACAGTAGTAAATTGAGTATATTTCAGAAAATGAAATAAGTTGAAAAAATCTTATAAAAAGACTTAATAGAGATTATTTGTTGGACTAGCACATGTAGGGTTTCCACTTAAAGAAAAAAACGCCTTAACGTTCGATTTGGATATTGTTAAATACAGTAAATGGCGATATTCAGATTTGTTTCCAAGTAAACAATAGATATGCACGAAATTGCTCTTTCAATCTTCTAAGATGTTCAGTACTCCTTTTGTAATAAAATTGGTGCGTACAGTGGTGAGACATTATTAATCCGTTTCCTCTTCAAAATATTCATCCGGCTCTGATTCTTTGTCACTATCGTTCTGATGACACTGCGTTGTTGGTACTAAATGGTAGTTTTTCGAAAGTTTGATAGTTTTGCCACATTTGCACGATTTCTACCGTACTGATTCCTCACTTTCAATATTTTATGAACATAGCGTGACTGTCGTTCTCTGCAAAATTGGAATCCAAGTTCTTATATAAGGTCGACCTTACAGTGCTAAATTTTTTTCTGCGTTATTGCTATTAGCTTTCCTGTAATATGCGTTAAACCAATTCCATATTTCCTATATATATATATATATATATATATATATATATATTATTTCAGAAAAGCATATATATATATATATGCTTTTTTGACATACAGGCATATAATTTTTTATTTCCAGAACAGTAAGTAAATAATAGCAACATTTTACTATTTTTCTTTGAAAAAAATGAGGAAATAAAAAATGAACCAGCTCCAGTTATTAAACAAGTGTCTTTCTGGTTTTTCTGCGAACGAGTGTTCTTGCAGGTTTTGATTTGACGTTTCCGTATTTTTTGACTTTTGCCGTCTTTTCATTCATGCCTTCTTCTGGTGAAGATATAATCATGCCGTACTGAAAACGAAAAAATTCTAGTGAAGAAAGTAAATTCGATTGAGAACAAGTAATTCTAAAAATTCAAGCACACTGATATGAAGAAATATGAAGTTTCAATCCTTAAAAACCAAAATTTCATACATGTAAATGTTTTCCGCGGAAAGGCGTTAAAGGTGCGGATGGAGATAGTTTTCGATTATTTTGAATAATTCATTAACTCATACCATTTCACTACAGATATAACAATATCACTAGAAGACGTTTTGATTACTTCATTAACTCATACCATTTCTCTACCAATATAACAAGATCACTAGAAGATATATTGTTTACTTCATTAACTCATACCATATCTCCACAGATATAACAATATCACTAGAAGACATTTTGATTAATTCATGCCACATCTCTGCAAATATAACAATAACCTAGAAGACGTTTTGATTACTTCATTAACTCATACCATATCTCCACAGATATAACAATATCACTACAAGACGTTTTGATTACTTCATTAACTCATACCATTTCTCTACAGATATATCAATATCACTACAAGACGTTTTGATCACTTCATTAACTCATACCATTTCTCTACAGATATAACAATATCACTAGAAGACATTTTGATTAATTCATGCCACCACTCTGCAAATATAACAATAACACTAGAAGACGTTTTGATTACTTCATTAACTCATACCATTTCTCTACAGATATAACAATATCACTAGAAGACATTTTGATTACTTCATTAGCTCATACCATTTCTCTACCAATATAACAAGATCACTAGACGATATATTGTTTACTTCATTAACTCGTACCATAACTCCACGGATATAACAATATCACTAGAAGACATTTTGATTAATTCATTCCCCTTCTCTGCAAATATAACAATATCACTAGAAGACATTTTGATTAATTCATGCCACTTCTCTGCAAATATAACAATATCACTAGAAGACATTATGATTACTTCCTTAACTCATACCATATCTCCACAGATATAACAATATCACTAGAAGTCATTTTGATTACTTCATTAGCTCATACCATTTCTCTACCAATATAACAAGATCACTAGAAGATATATTGTTTACTTCATTAACTCATACCATATCTCCACAAATATAACAATATCACTAGAAGACATTTTGATTAATTCATGCCACCACTCTGCAAATATAACAATAACACTAGAAGACGTTTTGATTACTTCATTAGCTCATACCATTTCTCTACCAATATAATAAGATCACTAGAAGATATTTTGATTATTTCATTAACTCATACCGTCTCTCTACAGATATAACATAATCACCAGAAGATATTTTGATTACTTCATTAACTCATACCATTTCTCTCATACCAATATAACAAGATCACTAGAAGATATTTTGATCACTTCATTAACTCATACCATTTCTCTACAGATATAACAATATCACTAGAAGACGTTTTGATTACTTCATTAACTCATACCATTTCTCTACCAATATAACAAGATCACTAGAAAACATTTTGATTACATCATTAACTCATACCATTTCTCTACAGATATAACAATATCACTAGAAGACATTTTGATTAATTCATTCCCCTTCTCTGCAAATATAACAATATCACTAGAAGACATTTTGATTAATTCATGCCACATCTCTGCAAATATAACAATAACACTAGCAGACGTTTTGATTACTTCATTAACTCATACCATATCTCCACAGATATAACAATATCACTACAAGACGTTTTGATTACTTCATTAACTCATACCATTTCTCTACAGATGTCGTGAAAGGTTTGCCTGGTTGATATTCGAATAATTGCAATACAGTAGGAAGATTAATAAACCTTTATTTTCCGAAAATGTATTATTAATAAACTGAGCAATAAGAAAGAGAATTTATAATAAAAATAAGACCGGAGGAATTGAGTTTGGTTGACAAAGGAGTAGTCGACAACAATGACAATGATCCCACCCATTTGTTTATTAGAATTGAATTTATATGAGTGAGGATTGGGTGTGTCTAAGATAAAATCACATGTGTAAAGAATTTAAAGTGTTTACAAAGAAGATATTAAAATGAAAGCTAATTTCAATTTTACATAAAAATCATACGTGTGAAGAATTGGAAGTGTTTACAACGAAGAGATTAAAATGAAAGCTAATTTCAATTTTACAGAAAAAATTACATGCATGAAGAATTGGATGTGTTTACAAAAAGGAGATTAAAATTACATGTGTGAATTGTTTACAATTTAAAAAAAAGGAGAGATGATTTATGATACTTTGAAATTGGTTAGAAGTTTTCGCGAAATAATAATTCGCGACACTCCCAAGGGGAGAGAAATTGTTTTAAGATGTAATTTTGAAGAGTGATTTTGAGGTATATAGCTAAATGTACGGAGTTTAATAGGTGGGATTTCTTCTTTAGTTAAGAATTGAGTGTGTGGTGATTCTGTAGGGAGAGTAATGATGGTAGTTTGATTTGAATTTCGTTTTGAAGTATTACAAAGAAGAGATTGAACTAATTTAAATTTACACTTAATAATAACTAAAATAGTTAATATTGTCACGATAATTATACAGATAAAAATCAATTTCCAATGTGTTATCACGTTTTCAAATTCTTCTTCTATCGGTAGAACAATTTCATTGAATTCCTTTTCCATTTGTTTGATAATTTCTTCTCCTTCTTCAGAGATTTCTTGCCAAAAGAGTTCATCCTTCATTTGATGTGGTATTGAATTAATTGTTTTTTGAGTTTGAGTTAGGATTTCCAATTCTGCATTAATTCTCTCAATTTCAAACTTACTTATTAAATCTCCTTTGAATTCGATATTTTCAATTGTTGATTGTTCTGATTTGCAAGGAGCCACCATCAAATTTCCGTTAATTCTTTTAGCTATCACATCGTTTCTTTGAAGTATTAGTTTCGTGGCAAGGGTAGGATTGCTGATTGATAGCCATTTGATCAAAAGTAATAAGTTATTTCTGTTTTGGCAACTTCTCTGCTGTGTTTCTTTGAGTTGTTGAAGGAATTCTTGTCTTAGTGAATCAGAAAGGTATTGAAGTTTTACGTTTTCAGGATCGTACTTTCTATCCGGAGACTTTTCCATCATTAATAGTTTGTTTGTTACTCTTCGTTTGAATTTTGTAGTAGAGTTCGAGTCATCTTCAACGTCTAGTTCAATAACTATATCGCCCTGCATTAAAATTGGAGAGATGAATCTACAATTTTTGGTGTTTAATATAGGGGGATTTTTATCAATTATAAGCGATGCTTGTATCTCATCGATGATGAAGTGGTTGTTATACTTTGTAGCCTTGAATCTTCCGATCTTTCGATATAAACAATGATTGGTCGTATCATTGCTATTCCATATGATAATGCTAGTATTCGTTATGCATTCACCCTTTTGTGTCAAACAGTCTTTTATATCTTCAAGGTTAGAGACTAACCCTCTTCCATCGTAGATGAGAATTTCTCCTTGAGTTAATATGAAGTTTGAAGTTGATTGACAGTTAACTCCTAACCATCCATAGGAGTATTGTATTTCCTTATTCGTTATCCATTGATTAGGAGAAGATTGAATCAGTCCAATTCCGTTCATTTGTTTTCGAATATTTAAATATCTGCAGAATTGTGAAGAAGTTGCGGTAGTAGACGTATGGTCTGACACTACCGATAGCGATATTCTGAGAAAGGCTTTCGTGCATACAGTCCGTGTAATGTTGCTACATTTTATAGCTGGTATTCTTACATGGGTGCGTGTGTACACATCCACTTTGTGATATGTAGCATTTTTGTGAATAATTTCTTCACAATTCCATTTTTCAGGAATATTAAAGGGTACTCCAGTAATCCAATTACAGCTATTGTTAGCTAATACCTGTCTTGGTATTAATGACATCATCGTTATTAATGATAAAGTTTTTATCAAAAGATTAGACTTGTCCTTAGCGTAGATTGTAGTTTGTGATTTTTTAGCACTTCTGGTTCGTCGAGCAATGGGTTCTTCTGGTTCATCTTCCACTTTTTCTTCTTTATCTTCAGTAGCATCTATTTCCATAGGATAAAGCATATTTATTGATCGATCGATTTGTTTTCCATTCGGTAATTGTATTGTTGCACTCCTTATTTTTCCATCCCATCCTCGATTAATTTTTATTATCCTTGCCAATTTCCATACACCACGAGGTATTTCTGGTTCATTTAGTAATACTATCTCATTTTCATGTGGTACTCTTTTTCTATTATTCTAGGTGATTTTAATTCTCTTGTGTGCGTTCTCTAAGACTTGTAAGATATTCTTCTTTCCACAACTTCCAAAAGACATCTAATGTGTTAAGAGTGGTAGTCCAATACTTGACTAATTTATCTTTAGTCTTTATTGTATAAGGGGTATATTCATCTTGGTCACTATCATAATTTATTGGTAGATCTAATGAAGCCATAGGTGATATAAAATCAATTGGACGAATGATTCTGTAGTCGTCAAACCCTACATAAGTTAATGGACGGGTATTAAGGATTCCTTCTATTTCAACTATTAATGTTATTAATTCTCCTTCCTTTAGAAGTTTTCTTCCTATTGCTCTTCTTAATGCCCTTTTTGTGAGTCCTATAAGTCTTTCATATACACCACCCCCCCATGGTGCTCTTGGTATAGTATTTTTCCATATCATACCCTTTGTAGCCAAAAAGTTAGCGTTTTCTTCCATAATGATTTTGAATACCAGTTGAAATTGGCTTGCATTATCGCTTAATATTAATTTTGGATATCCACGTCGAGCGATAAATCTTCTTAAAACATGCGAAAAATTCTCGGCAGATAAATTCTCCGCCATTTCAAGATGAACTGCTCTGGTAGTGAAGCACGTAAAAAGTGCTATCCATCTTTTGACTAGACCAGTATTAGATTTGACTGAAAGAGGACCCATATAATCAAGGCCGACTTGTTCGAAGGTCCTGGATCGTTTTACTCGTGTTTCTGGTAAACTTGGCATCGCTGGCAGTTTAAACGGTTTAGCTTTCCAGCGAATGCAATAACAGCATAGGTTTATAATTCGTTTTACAGCAGCTCTTCCTCTCGGTATCCAATATTTTCGTCTTAATTCAGATAACGTATGTGCAATACCTGCGTGATATAATTCATTATGCTTGTGTAGAATAATAAGGTCAGTAGTATAATTATGATCCGGTAAATATATAGGATATTTGCTTTCGTCCATTAATTCTGAATTTTCCAGTCGGCTCCTTAATTTCCATAAGTTATCACTTTCATCTAGATATAGATTCCATTTTTCCTTTTCGTCCTCCGTTAGCAATCGTGATTGGCCTGTCTGATCAGCATAGTCTCTGCTATATCGTAATCAACTTTAGTCATATATTTATTTTTTACGGATAATGGTTCTAGCCACACTAATTTCCTTTTGCAGGTTTGTTTAATAAATCTAAAAGTCCAAACAGTTACTCGAACTAGTTTTGTCCAACTGCTGAAGCGACATACGTCAATAAATTCAATTGTATTCCTTTTAAAAGTTTGAGTCATCTTTGACAAATTCAAAGCAATTGCTTCTGCAAATTCATCGTTTCCTGAATAGCGAAGTTTGCACTTTGGCCATTCAGATTTCTTGAGTTCCAACCATCGAGGTCCTTTCCACCATTGTTTACAATTTTGGAGTTTAAGTGGTGATACTCCTTTGGTGGCTATATCTGCTGGATTTTGATCACTTGGTATGTAATTTAATTCGAAGTTAGATTTCCTTATTTCTTCGATGCGATTTTGTATAAATCTGGGAAGCAGCTTTGTATAATTCTGTATCCAGTAAAGAACACATTTTGAATCCGTCCACAAAGTAACTTGATTATTTTCAAGATTTAATTGTTTCAATACGAACTGAGCTGCTCTTACTCCAATTAGTACAGATAATAATTCAAGTCTAGGAATTGACATACCTTTAATTGGAGCAATTCGAGATTTAGCATAAATCAAAAATGAATTCGAATATTTGTTTTGATATCCATGATTGAGAATATAAATAGCTGCAGAATAGGCAACTTTCGAAGCGTCAGTAAATATATGGAATTCTGTTAATTGTGAAGTTTCCATTATAAATCTTGGCAGCTCTATTATATTTGTTGGCCATTCTTTGATGAGATTTATCCACTGTTGTTCGTCCTGTTTGTTTAAAGATTGATCCCATGGAATGTTTTCTTTCCATAAGTGTTGTATGAATAATTTAAGTTTGATCATTATAGGAACGAGAAGACCCAATGGATCGTATTGGGAGGCTATGAATTGTAGGATAGTCCTCTTTGTTAAACTTTTTCCTATCCATGGTTTCAGTGTCACACGGATAATATCTCGTTCATGGTTCCATTTAAGACCAAGAAAATTTTCCTGGTTTGTTTGGCTTAGGTCGCATTCAGCTATTCTTTCATTAAATTCTTCGTCATTTGAAAGAAATTCTCTTATGTTCATCGATGCTTCACCAAAAATTTCTTTCGTTCTTTCATATTTATATAAGGCCTCTTCAGTTCCATTAGCTGATATAATAACGTTGTCTACATATAAGTTCTTTCTTATCTCCCATGCCAATTCACTACCATGATTTTCTAGGTGGTAATTTAATGTTGCTGCTAATAAGAAGGGTGAGGATATTATTCCAAAAGGAACTCTCTTAAATCGGTAACATTTTATATTTTCATTGGTTAGTTCTTTATCAATATCATCCAACCAAAGAAAACGTGTACAATTTCTTTCCTCATTTTGTAGTTCTAGTTGTAAAAATGCCTTTTCGATATCAGCGGTTATTACTATTTTCATCATCCGAAAACGTAATATTACTCCAACTAAATCCGGTAACATTACTGGACCTCGATATAGTACTTCATTTAAGCTTTTAAAACCTTTGTGATGTGCTGAAGCATCATATACTATTCTTAATTTAGTTGTTGATTTACTGGGAGTTAATACTTCATGATGTGGTAAGTAATGAATAACGCCTACCTCATCCTTTGGAGGTACTTCTTCAATTATACCTGAATGTAGTTGATCCATAAGTATTTGATGATATGAATGGAGATTTGAATTATGTTGTAGGCGGTTGATCAAATTCTTCAATCGTCCCAGACATAATCCATAATTATTGCTTAATTTTGTTTGGAGTCTTTCCATGGCCAACAAACCTGATATCTTCCACCCTGCTTGATGATGGTCCGTTTGAAATGCTTTAAAGCTTGATCATCATCATCATCTTGAGGTGATTCTTGGATACCAATCGTCTCTAATTTCCAAAATTTTTCTAGCTCCGTGTTAATATTGACGTTTGTAGAATATACTACTTCTTTAGGATATAATTCGTTCTTGCAAAGTTTCTTAATATCTCCACTTCCAGCAATCATTGGACCAACTTTTGATTGAACCAATATATGCCCTGATTTCAATTCCCTAATTTCTCGTAGGTTAATAAATTTGAAAAAATAGTCAGCTCCAATCAATACGTCAGGTTTTTTCCAATAATTTGTCAAATTTTGAATTTGAAATTCATTTGATGTCTCCACTACCTGCAGTTCGTTTGTTAGATAATCAATTATATTTGCTTGTAGTTGTATGATTTCGCTTTCGGTAGTTAGCACATTTAGTTGTATGCGAGCAGTGGGACATGATTTTGGTTCTTTCATACCAAATGGAGCTATTCTCATAATTTGAGTTTCTGTTTCGGTTAACTTTAATTGACGTGATAATTTTTTGAGATGAAGGAGAGTTGCGATCCAATATCAAATAATGCAAGAGCACTTTGTTGTAGTTGAGGTTGTGATGGATTAAAAACCTTTATCTCCTTACATAAAAGTAAGGTTTCCTTTGTCTGTTTGGATCGAGTTGATAATGTGGAGTTGTAGAGAGAAGTTGAACAATCCTTTCGTTTCGAAGGTTCAATTCTTTCTTGCTCTTCATTTCTTTGAGACATTGTATTGTTTAAAGAAAGTGAATTCCTTTTATTACATAAAGCACTATTATGTGAGCTTTTGCAATAAAAACATTGTTTTTTGACATTACAATTCTGTCCTTTGTGACTGTCTCTAAGACAAATAGTACATTTCTTCAATACTTTGAGACGACTAAGCCGCGCATTGAGAGTTGTGTAGTTCACGCAATCGCTGTCCCAATGATCTTGATTGCAGAATACACATGGTCGTCTTTTCGTTGTTGTAGTTTTCGAAGTATTTTGATTATCTTTTATTGTCGACAATGCTGAAGTTCCTCCGGGATTGTATCGTTGTTTTTGTTCCGGTTTGGTAATTGTAGATTTATATTGAGTTGAGTGAGTGAATGTTGACAGTTTCTAATCTGTTCATTCACATTAACTAAACTTGTTAAAAAGTTTCTTAGTTTGAGAATTGACCAAGGCATGTCTTTCTTCTTGTGTTTATATATTTTATTTAATATCCATAATGGCAACTTGCTCTCGATCAAGATTTCAATATTTGAATGTTCGAGGCTTTCTCCTAGAGCTTCTAACTGGCGTAGTACTCGTTCTATATTTTCAATTGTTCCAATCCATTCTCTTTCATTTCGTTTAATTGATTGGAGTTCGTTGTATAGTAATGTTGTTACTATTGAGTGATCGCCATATTTTTCATTGAGCAGTTTTCTGATGACTTCATAATTCTCTGGAGCTATATCATATCCAGATATTGCTTGTAGAGCCTTTCCTTTAAGACATGAGTACAAGTAATTCAATTTTTGTATTTCTGGAATCGCTTGTGTGTGAACTGCTGCGTTAAAACTGCTCCAAAATTGTCGCCATTGTCTAGGGTCTCCATCGAAAGTAGGGAGCGATAAATGAGGAAGATTTACATTAGTATTTGAAGAAAGAGTAAATTTTGCTTCTTCTTTTGTTTGTTTGTTCGTCAACTCCTTTGAGAGTTGTTTTAAGTTTTGGTCGACTTCATCCTTGTGCATTGTCAGTGTTATTACAGCTTCCTTTCCTTCGTGTAATAATTGAAATATTCCTTGGTCACCTTCTGTTACTGTTTTGTATTTTTCTTCCTCTTCTTCTCTTCTTTTCATCGTGACGATTTGTTGAGTATATGTGAACCATTTATCGTTGATAGATTCAAGCGTAGTTACGCATAATTGGATTCTTCGAAGTTTATCTTCTAATACTCTTTTTCTTATCACATAAAAATCTTCCTTTTCTTCTATTGTCATACTTGGATCTGGAGATTTGATCTCCAGTTGATTTACTTCTTTAAGAAGGCTGACTAACCTTTCCTTTGCCGGTTGAAAGCTTGCGATAATGTGGCTTGACATGTTCCCGGCTCGTGGCACAATAAATATTTGTCGTGAAAGGTTTGCCTGGTTGATATTCGAATAATTGCAATACAGTAGGAAGATTAATAAACCTTTATTTTCCGAAAATGTATTATTAATAAACTGAGCAATAAAAAAGAGAATTTATAATAAAAATAAGACCGGAGGAATTGAGTTTGGTTGACAAAGGAGTAGTCGACAACAATGACAATGATCCCACCCATTTGTTTATTAGAATTGAATTTATATGAGTGAGGATTGGGTGTGTCTAAGATAAAATCACATGTGTAAAGAATTTAAAGTGTTTACAAAGAAGATATTAAAATGAAAGCTAATTTCAATTTTACATAAAAATCATACGTGTGAAGAATTGGAAGTGTTTACAACGAAGAGATTAAAATGAAAGCTAATTTCAATTTTACAGAAAAAATTACATGCATGAAGAATTGGATGTGTTTACAAAAAGGAGATTAAAATTACATGTGTGAATTGTTTACAATTTAAAAAAAGGAGAGATGATTTATGATACTTTGAAATTGGTTAGAAGTTTTCGCGAAATAATAATTCGCGACAACAGATATATCAATATCACTACAAGACGTTTTGATCACTTCATTAACTCATACCATTTCTCTACAGATATTACAATATCACTAGAAGATATTTTGATTAATTCATGCAACTTCTCTGCAAATATAACAATATCACTAGAAGACATTTTGATTAATTCATGCCACCACTCTGCAAATATAACAATAACACTAGAAGACGTTTTGATTACTTCATTAGCTCATACCATTTCTCTACCAATATAATAAGATCACTAGAAGATATTTTGATTATTTCATTAACTCATACCGTCTCTCTACAGATATAACATAATCACCAGAAGATATTTTGATTACTTCATTAACTCATACCATTTCTCTACCAATATAACAAGATCACTAGAAGATATATTGTTTACTTCATTAACTCATACCATAACTCCACGGATATAACAATATCACTAGAAGACGTTTTGATTACTTCATTAGCTCATACCATTTCTCTACAGATATAACAATATCACTAGAAGATCTTTTGATTAATTCATGCCACTTCTCTGCAAATATAACAATATCACTAGAAGACGTTTTGATTACTTCATTAACTCATACCATTTCTCTACCAATATAATAAGATCACTAGAAGATATTTTGATTATTTCATTAACTCATACCGTCTCTCTGCAAATATAACAATAACACTAGCAGACGTTTTGATTACTTCATTAACTCATACCATATCTCCACAGATATAACAATATCACTAGAGGACATTTTGATTAATTCATGCCACATCTCTGCAAATATAACAATAACACTAGCAGACGTTTTGATTACTTCATTAACTCATACCATATCTCTACAGATATAACAATATCACTAGAAGACGTTTTGATTACTTCATTAACTCATACCATTTCTCTACCAATATAACAAGATCACTAGAAGATATATTGTTTACTTCATTTACTCATACCATAACTCCACAGATATAACAATATCACTAGAAGACGTTTTGATTACTTCATTAACTCATACCATTTCTCTACCAATATAATAAGATCACTAGAAGATATTTTGATTAATTCATTCCCCTTCTCTGCAAATATAACAATATCACTAGAAGACGTTTTGATTACTTCATTAACTCATACCATATCTCCACAGATATAACAATATCACTAGAAGACATTTTGATTACTTCATTAGCTCATACCATTTCTCTACCAATATAACAAGATCACTAGACGATATATTGTTTACTTCATTAACTCATACCATATCTCCACAGATATAACAATATCACTACAAGACGTTTTGATTACTTCATTAACTCATACCATTTCTCTACAGATATATCAATATCACTACAAGACGTTTTGATCACTTCATTAACTCATACCATTTCTCTACAGATATAACAATATCACTAGAAGACATTTTGATTAATTCATGCCACCACTCTGCAAATATAACAATAACACTAGAAGACGTTTTGATTACTTCATTCCCCTTCTCTGCAAATATAACAATATCACTAGAAGACGTTTTGATTACTTCATTAACTCATACCATTTCTCTACCAATATAATAAGATCACTAGAAGATATTTTGATTAATTCATTCCCTTCTCTGCAAAATAAAAAAATTCACTAGAAGACCTTTTTGTTTATTTTGTCACATCTCTCCATTTATAACCAAAAATATTAGAGACGTTATAAGATATTTTGTTAATTTCATTAATTCCTCCACTATTATAACAGATATTACAATATCACTACAAGAACGATTTGAATACTTCATTAACTCAAACCATTTCTCTACAGATATATCAATATCACTACAAGACTTAATGAACACCACATCAACGCAAACAAAACAACAACACAAAAAAAACGATCACAAGAACACATTAGCACAAACCAATTCACCAACACAACACAATAAAAACACAAAAAAAACACGAGAAGACCATTAAATCACACCATCAACCCACACAAATAACATAAAAAACAAAAAAAACACTAAAAAATACATTAACTCACACCATTTACCTAAAGACATATAAACATAACAAAACAACACAGAGATAACAACATCAACACAAAACATTTCGATAAAGAAAAAAACTCATAAAATAGAAACACCAAGATAACAACATCAATACAAGACACTCTCAGCAAATAAAACAACAACACTACAAAAAGAACAAAATAACTAAAAAACGTCATAACAACTCCATAAACACATAACATAACCACAAAAAGATAACAAGATCACTACAAGAAATCATAACAACTCCATAACAACATAACAAGACCACAACAAGATAAAATGATCACTAAACGACACATACCATAACTCACAAACACAAAAAAAACACCAACAAAAAAAACAAAATAACTAAAACAACTTCTCAGCAAATAAAAAAATAACACCAGAACTCAAAAGATAGAACAATACAACAACAAAAAACATTGATCAACCAATACAACAACACCACAAAAAGAAAAATAAATTAATTAACTCATACCATTTCTCTACAA